>NC_043994.1:6648912-6683912 GCF_902150065.1 Myripristis murdjan
TTTATAGATACTGAATTACAGAATTCCCTTAAAATGATATGCAACCCTTTGGAGTGAAAACCTTCATTGTGAGGCAGAACTGCTTGTTGATCTTTCAGGGTTTTTGAAGCACATTCACACAGACACCGATGGCAATCAAGGCACTTCATGCACAATTATCTCCGCTCAGCGGCCACCCGTGGAAGACCGAGGCTGCACAGATGTGAATTCACGTTTGTTGTCACAAGGTGGAACATGCAGCAGAGTTCATAGACACCGAAAATCTGGAGCAGGAATAAATCGGCATAAAATAACATAAGACAGTGGCAGAAATGCTCCAGTTTGACTCATTCAAGGGATCTGCATTCATCCAGCTTTGCACTTGGCTGGTTGTAACATGCAAATTTCATAATCCCACACACACACACACACACACACACGTATGTACACATACACACACTTTGACACATCATGTTAATCAGCCCTTTTAATCTGTGATTCTACTTAACCCAAGGATGCATGAGACAATTACAGTGCAATATCACATCCTAATATAGCATGGCACAGATTAGATATGATAAGGCTTGTGTGTGTGTGGATTAGTAGATGTGTGTGTGGGTCTGTATGTTTTCGTATAATGTGAAGTTTGCATAATATGAATCACTGAATCATTTGTAGGGACTTGGAGATAAATACATTTCGTAATACAGCTAACCCCATCACCATGGGCTTGTGGGTAATTGTATTTTTAACCTGTACTCAATAAGACCCTGCTTCACAGTTCCACATGGTCAAAATCCCATTTGACCCTGATTTTTTTTTTTTCATTATTGGTTAAACACACAAACAGAAGCCCAGGGTTAGAAATCAGATATTTGTTCCCATGTTACCCACAAACACACACACGCATCCTCACAAACACACATGCGCACAGATGCACATCCAGTAACCTGGAAAGAAGCACACAACATGCATGTGCATGTAAGCACACAACACACACACACACACACACACACACATACTCACAAAACATGCACATACACACATACACAAGACACGCACACACTCCGGATGTGGAAGAGAGTTCATGCTCTGGCATTTGCCTGACATTTCATTTCAATCCGCTCCACATGTGTGAAACACCTGCTCTAACATGGCTACACACACACACACACACACACACACACACACACATACAGGCTTACAATGTATTTTCCTCCTTCCTCACTGTCAGTCAGGTGGCCATGCAGGTTAGTGAGCCAGTCAGGCAGTCAGCAAGTAATCTGTAAAAGCTCTTAGCGAAAAAAGAGGTAACTTTGTGTGAGTGTGTGTATGTGTGTGTGTGTGTGTGTGTGTGGTGTGTATGTGTGTGTTATTCTTAGTTAGACCTTTAGTGCTGGGAGGAAAGAGCGACAGGCCCATTACAACAGCCTAACCTCCTGCCCTGCTCCATCCAGCTCTCTCTCTCTCTCTCTCTCTCTCTCTCTCGCTTTCCAACAGATTTGACATTTCTACCAAATAAATGCCACTTGGTCTGCTGGCCCTGGGACAGCAGGGCTGCAGAGAGAGAGAGAGGAAAGATCACATGTGTCAGTGAGAGGCAGAGCGAGCGAGTGAGCGAGCGGCTCGGTGTGTTTATGCAGCACATGAGCTTCCAAACACTAATGTCTCATAAGTAATACATCGGGCCGTGACACCCTTGTTGCCGCACAAACAGACATGACATTTGGTTTCAAGGGAGCAGCATCTGGCGGCGCTCTGCTGGCTCTGCCGGCCCGTCGCCTCGAACGCTTCATTCAGCGCTCGCTTTCAGAATCCAGTGCAAAGTCAAGCCAATTCAGCATCAAATTAAAGCTGCACACCTGAAGACTGCAATTTGTTTTCTTTGTTCTTGTTTTTAAATTAATGTTTTCGACTCTATGGTGAAAGCACTTAGGAACAAATGCTCTCTTTAATGCATTAAACCTCATGAATTAACATATGAGCCATCAGGTATTATATTCCATGACTTTGCTTGAGGTGGCAGAAACAACTCTCTCCCCTTGAAGAGGGTGTAATTAAGTTACAGGTATCCAGGCATATTTTTGTTAATGTGCGCAGTTGTATTGTAATTGTGCACCACAGTTACAGCCACACACGACGACATCAGTTCATAAGGCTGATGTATTGTTTATGCCTTGTAAACTGGGTTTACTGTCCATTTGATCCATCCCCGGTCAATTCATACATGAATTAAATCTGTTGCTTACCCCCATTAATTCATGTCAGAACATTATGTATGCAGGTATAAATCACAAGGACCTGTGACTCACTTGTTAATGCAGAGCCCCGAGATTCCTTTTAATTGATGCATAAATGTGTGCATTAATTCATTTTGACTCATGCACTAATTTATTAATTTATGATTTTTTAGCGATAGTATAAGTGTTATCTTTCTGCTGCATTTGCATGTTTTCTTTATTCATTTATGCATTCTGTAAGGTCTTTCTGCTGTAGGACTCATTATACATGACTCTGGATCTGAGCTAGTTAACATTCTATCTATCTATCTATCTATCTATCTATCTATCTATCTATCTATCTATCTATCTACCTATCTATCTATCTATCTATCTATCTATCTATCTATCTATCTATCTATCTCTCTATCTATCCATCTATCTATCTATTTATGTAAAAGCAAAACAAAAATACAAACCGTGTGGTGCAAGTGTTTGCTTTGAGTTGATAAAATTTCATAAACGGCTTAGATATTTATTCCCATCTGCCCCTTTTATGTATTTAGCTTTATCACTGTTCAAATCAGCTACAATGGCACTAAAATGTTGCCCTGTGGTGTACTTATTGTGGGTCTGAGTGGTCCTCTTTGCATTATCAGACAAGGAAAAAAGTGATGTCTGACTCAGAATTGCAACCAAGAGACAGCATAAAGAAATATCAGGGAAGCGCAGGCTAAATCAATGTCTAGACAGCCGGTTCATGTCAGGCTGACAGGCTGAAACATGCACGCCTGGTGAGCGTTTGTCTTTCGTTTTTATTTTTATTGATAGACACCAAGCACTTTAACCACCTACAACCTCCAGGAAGAATTATTGTGGAGCGCCGCGCTCCAGCATCAATTCAAAGTTTGATGTGCACTCGACATGTGGCATTGAGCCTGTGCAGAAAAATCCATTCCATTACCATATTACGTTCAACGTAATGAGAAATTTATTCCATGTTCCCATCAAACCAGGCGCCGTCCTGTTGATCTGCATCGCCGGCAGCTGAGTCCTCAAAGGTCATTGAAGTAAACAACTTGCCGAGTCGACATGGCAACGCCGCCTCAGAATGCTAATTCTTGTGTGTCACGCGTCCTTTCATTCCACCACGCTCATGTGTCACCTTTTTTTGTTGTACAAGAATGCCTATTTGCATCTTTCACGCTGTCATTTGTATCAGACATGCTAATGGATTTCTCACACTTCTAGCGCGTGTTAAAAAATGTTAATTCACGTGGCGTGCTGTTCTGCGTGGAGTCTGCATGAGAAGTTTGACTTGATTTGCAGAATTGGTCCCAGAGTTGTCGAACTTAGCTTTAAAGGAGTTATACACCCAAAAAAAGTATGTTGATGAACATGGTTTTGGCCCATGTTATCAAAATGTTTCCTCACCTCTGCCTTATAATGTAATTTATCTATCCAGATGGTTTCTGTGTGACTTGGTGAGGTTTCCAATCTGCTGCAATGTCAATGTGTTCTTGTGCAGGAAATAGTTTTCAGTGAAACTTTTCACTCTCGAGAACTGTGGATTATTATCTTTGACATTTTTTGGGAAGGAAAGGAAAGAGCTGTTGCTGTGGAGTTCACCTCCAGTGACTTGGGGTGAAGGGAAATAGGAAGGAATACGGCAGACTGGAAACTTTGCCAGATCACACAGAAACCGTCTGGATGGATAGATTGTACAAGGTGTAGGTGGAAAAATAGCCCTCCTTTTTTTGAATTTTGAGTGAACTATTCCTTTAAAGCCCATAAGCTTCAGAACTCATTTACTGTTTTTCTATTGAACTTAAAGTCATAATGAAATAAACAATAAATTGATCAGCTGGTTGACTAATTTCCCATATAGAATATTCATTCATTCAATTGAATGCAATGGATTTGCTAAATTTTGACATATTTGTGTTCATCATGAGAAATTCCCATTACTTCAATATACTGGCAAACATGATGTCATCATGAGGAACTAATAGGCCTGAACCAAAATTTCCACCAACAAAATATCACATTTTGGAACTATCACACCCCTCCCACTGAATAAAAGTTTTCTCTTGCTGAGTCATCACCCGTTGGTTTACACTTTTGTAAGTGTGTCACGGCCCAACAACTTTTTTCAACACAAAATACATACACAAATAAAGAAAGCGAGATGCAAGCAAAATGTCATTTCATGTGACATTAAGTGCTTGGAGGTGGAACCTGTTGAATCACCGGGGACAATTTGTCGACACCGGGTGAAGATGTTTCTATCTTGTGCAGCGTCACAGTGCGTATCATCCTGTCTGGGAGCGGCAGCACTTGTGCACTCTTGTCAATGAACGTCTTGTCATTGAGGAAGTGGAATCATTCATTGTGTGTATAGGCGGCGAGCGCTGACAGACAGGCAAAACAAAGTGAAATGAACAGTGAAGGGAGAGTCAAAAAGCCAGGATGGGTCTTGTTGTTTCTGACTAAGTGGTTGTTGTATTTTTGACAGCCAGCGCCGTCTTTCTGACAGCTTATAGGCTTTACTCAGAGTTCAGCACACACACACACACACACACACACACACACACATGCACACAAATGCACGGACAAGCAGAAATGTGCATACACAAGTACTCACACTGACATACTCCCACTCTCTGATAGACTTGCACGCACACACACACATTGTCGTTTTTGTTTTTTTGTTTTTTTTTTACAAGCACAAACACACAGAAACACAAACCCACTCATTTCCCAGCATGCTAGCCTGCTTCCCATAGCAAAACAGACAGCTGTCCAGAGAAGCACCTGTCAAGAAAGCGAATGGGACAGCCTAATGAGATTTTCGACAGACACAGAAGTGAGCAGATAACGGAAAGAGCTGAGGCAAACACCTGTAAGAGGGAAAGAACAGCATGAAACACTGCAGCGAATATTCCCGCTTTTGCTGACTCACTCCTCACACATATTCTGGGAGTGCTGAACAACTTTGTAAAAAAGTAACACACCAAATAACACACCCTCATACGCACACACACGCTCTTCGAACAGTAAATAAAATAAAACAATCAGCTACATTTCCCCAAACAGGAAGGAAGAGGAGGACTTTAGGAAAATAGGAGGAATCCATCACTCTGGTCACAGACGATGGGATCTATTCATCACAATGGCAGCATGGTGCAGCCAGCCTATGCCTAATCGAACAGTCTATCTATCAGTCGGCGCGTGCGTTTGGACTTTTTGCATAACGCTAACAGCTGTGCATCCTTCCGGCCATGTGCACTCCATTTAAGTTTACATCAAATGTGTTAAGAGTTGCAATTTGCATGGCCAGAGTTTCCAAAGAGCAAAGAAGTTGTTGGGTTGAAAGAATAAACCAAGTGCAAAAGAAGGAAAGGACATTACATCACAGCGACCGCATTCAGGATTTGCTTTCGTGCCAGACTTTGATGCCACAAACACGTCACTGGAAGTGGCATGGAAAAGCCCTCTGAACCTATGTCATTTGTAGTTTGACAGGAAAGAGATTTTTTTATTCACTGTGTGCATTAGGCCTTGTTCAAATGCTGTGCATGTGACAATGTTTACATTGTCAGTGTTTAAATAAATCTTGCAGCAGCACAACGGATTGAACCCACTGAGTTCACCTGACCGCACCTCTGACGTTAGAACAGGTGCTGTTGCTGTTCTGCTGACATATAACTCTGCAAACTCTGCTCAACAGGTGGGAGCACATCTATGTTTTTGGGGTCCAATTCAATATCCTGTTAGCACAATAAGACTAACCCTGACCCCCCGAATACAGAGCAACATCATGTGCTATGTAGAGCTGGGGAACATAGGACCCTGGGATTATAGGACCCTGGGATTATAGGACCCTGGGAACATAGGACCCTGGGATTATAGGACCCTGGGAACATAGGACCCTGGGAACATAGGACCCTGGGATTATAGGACCCTGGGAACATAGGACCCTGGGAACATAGGACCCTGGGATTATAGGACCCTGGGAACATGGGGCCCTGGGAACATAGGACCCTGGGATTATAGAACACGGGGAACATAGGACCCTGGGAACATAGGACCCTGGGATTATAGGACCCTGGGAACATAAAACCCTGGGATTATAGGACCCTGGGAACCCAGGACCCTGGGAACCTAGGACCCTGGGAACATAGGACCCTGGGAACATAGGACCCTGGGAACATAGGGCCCTGGGATTATAGGACCCTGGGAACATAGGACCCAGGGAACATAGGACCCTGGGATTATAGCACTCTAGGAAGATGGGACAGTGGGAGAGCACATATGTAGAACTGGGGAACACAGGACCCTGAGAAGACAGAAATGACTTGTTGAACATCCACAGCTGGACTTTATGGTAATTTATGTTAATGAGGATAATGATATGCTATACAGTAGTGATGGTATTTAACACACACTTGACAGCTATGAGCGTATATCCTCACATTGTGCTGATTGTGCAAAGACCAGAGAAGGAGAAAGACTAAACAAAAACGTCATACAATCCTTGCTTGAAGATGGGTAGATGTCAACAAAACATCATTTTAATTTGTCAGTGGTTCATTTCTTCATAATGAATAGCATTTTTTTTAATGACTGGCTATTTATCAAAAATGGAAATTTTTCATTTTCATTGTGTTCTTAGCTAAATATATTCATTAGGAAGTATCCATTACCTTTGATCAATCATTACTAATGTCATACATAATGCTCTGGTTTGTATTTTTCTCTTAAGTTACTTATGTGTGATGTACGGTACAACATCTGGATTTGCAGCATTCCAACGAATTAGGTTTGCACTTAATTCTGAATATTTATTACACGATCTTGATCTAGTAGAATCATGAACTCATCTAGACATGAGCACGCACATGATGAAACAAAGTTCACTTGATGGAATAAATGAGTTCATGTGGAATGGCTGCAGTCCTGCCTGTGTTTACCCTGCTATTTGATGTCAACATGGCTGCTGTGAAAAAGGGCTGTTGGCTGTGGCTTTATTTTATAGCATAAGACATGAAATAGAAGGATGGCAGAGCAGCTCGCCTCAAGCTTCCACAGTTTACAGCCAGCACCAGTTTAGGTTCTCGTCATACAGAGAACTGTAATATTCTGTCACTGCTTAGTATGTTCCTTGATTAAGTTTTTGGAAAATCGTCAAATTAAAATCACCGGTGAAATTTTCAGAGGAGAATACTGACGTTTTGTTTGGCTACAACCCATTTAGTTATGCCTACCTCTACTTTACATTTCCTCCTCATTTTGTAATGAATGCTGTATGGAATTGAACTTTTATCACAAACTGTATTTGTTAGTTATTTTTAATAAATACAGGCTGGCCTAGGTGACAAAGATGCCCTGAATAAAAAGAAATGGGTTTGCCACACTTCCATTTAGACTATTTAACAGCTTCTTTCACTTATTGATTATTTTGTTATATTGTTAACAACCTCACATTTGATATAATTTTTCCTTAAATATTTCAGCATGGCCAGCATTAGTGTCATGTTAGAGCTGAGCTTTAAGCTGGGCTGTGTGAAGGCAGACCAGTGACCAGTAACAAGGACCAGTAACATGCATGCTGGGTAAGAGACCATCAGTCTGTATTATGTACAGTGTGTTTGGCTGGTTGAATCTCTTTCCTGTCCAAGTTCAAACCACATGGTAGTGCTAATATAGAGGCATCTGCTATGCCTGTGGCACTGATTTCAACATTAGTGGCACCAAAGTTTGACACTAGTGCAAATTTGGAGTGCTGTCGCTGTAATAATGACTTCTCCTTCTATAATAGCCTGCATTCCTTGGGGATTATTTCCTGCAGGAGAGTTCCATTTGTCCCTGTGGGTGTTAGGTGACTGACTTGAAGCAGAGTGTAATAATAAAGTTGATATGAAAACCCTTATATAACAGAAACTCTGGCAAAAACCAAATGAAAGCTTGACTTTGGGCGAGATGCATTACCTCGCTCCTCGGAAGTTGTTTTTCATGCTGCGTGAGACTGAGCGGTGACAAATGGCGTCTGCTGAACGCTGTTATCCTTTAAGTAATGAAAGTAGAGACATTAAAACCATCCATGTGTCCCTGATGGATCATTTGCTCTGGCGCAAACAATGCTGACTACTATTTATCTTCACTTAGGCGGGGGACATACCAGAAAACTTCATATCCCCAACTTCTTTTCAGAACACATTGCATCACATAAGTAACAAGAGATCAAAGATTATTTTTTTTGACTTTTTCAGTCTTTAATGTGCTCGTACCTGATGATGCAAAGGATGAAATGTGACTTCACAGGATGGGATTGGGATAAAGTGACTGTGAGGCATCAAATAAAAGTTGACTCTTTAGCTTTAATGCACTGTGGAGTGTGTGTGAACTCGGCTTTCATTGGCTGTAACACACAACCTCCAATCTAAACGTGTAGAAAATGAAAGCTTTATTAAACGTGTGGCCCCTGATGTGTTTTAAGATGCTTCAGTGCAGCAAAGTGTATTCACTATACATTTTACTCTCCTCAGCCCTCTGCCCTCAGTTATTTTCTCAAAATACAAATAATTAATCTCCCATGAATGCTGTCAGACGGCGACAGATGATAAATGAAATTGTCTGTAAAAGTTAACGGCAGGCGTGATGTAAATGGGAACAATGCGTCTTGTTATTTTATTTTATTTATTTATGGCACGGAGCGGAGAAATTCTGACTGCGGCGTGTTATATTAATCAGCCGGGATGCACTCGTTGTAAAATGCCTTGTTTTCATCTCAAGTCAAATGACAATTAATGAAATATCAGGCATTCGGGGAAAGAAGTAATTTTCATCATTGCCAGTCTGATGTGAAAGAAAATTAATTTTTGAATAAGCCAGGTTGAGTGTGAGATAAGAGCGAGAGACACACACACGACACAGATGGAATCAATTCCTGTTCACTTCCACTAAATGAAAATGTAAATTGAAATAGAAATTTGCATAGTAATAGCAGCTTTTATATTAAATAATTCTACATTCTATGTAGGGCGCACACACACACACACACACACACACACACTAGAAAGCCAGTGGACACGCTGGGTCTCTGAAACAGGGTATCCCAAACTTTATTTTATTGATGGTGTCAGAAGTACCATGTATCATGGATAGCAGTCACAGTTAGTGGCAACACACAGACAACAACGTCCTTCCTATCAGTTGGTGTGCAACAAAAATTAAATCAATTAAAAAAAAAAAAAAAAAGTCACCAACACACGCGCACGCACACAGAGAACAGCGGCAAAATAAGAAAAAAAATTTAATTAATTTAAAATGAAAAACAACAACGACAAAAAAAAGTCTTCATCATTACCAACATTATGTTCATTGCGGTTATTGTTTCATTTTAAAAATCACACCAAATCAATGAAACAAAATCCCCAACTACACCCTTGTGTGAGAGAAGAGAGGAAAGAAGTGATGGAGGGAGGAAAAGAGAAGAAGAAGAGAGAGAGAAGGGGGGCAGGGAGGATGGAAAAATAATCGATAAAGACAGAAAAAGAAGGGAGAGAAAGGGGCTTTTAGCGATCATGAGAACGGTTCTGAGGGACCCCCAGTGAAGACACGTGGACGGACTGAGGACGGACAGACAGACGGGTACGTACACAGACACACAGGCCCGCCGACAGACAGAGGGTCTCAGGTAAGGGGGAGGCACGTGTCAGACAGACAGGCGGGACAACAGACGGGCACACGTGACACCGTCTGACTCAGAATCTGACTCACTTGTTTTGAGAGCGGCGAAAACACGGCAAGCGGCCCGCCGAGAAGAAAAACAGATGACGGAGAAAGGAAAAAAAAAAAAAAACAACATCAGCTGTGGAGGAGAAAGGGGAGGGACGGGGAGAGACAGATAAAATGATGGAAGGATGAAAGGAAAGAGAGAGAGTGAGAGAGAGGCAGAGACACAGAAACAAGCTTTAAAGCAAACTACTTCTCCAAAAAGGCAATATATGTCATTCTTGAGTGTAGTGAGTGTTTTTTTTCCTTTAAATAAATATCATGTAGAATTAATTCTCTACGGTTAGCATGGCGGCCATATAGTCCACCTCACTTATAACACTGTACAGTATATACACAATATTATTATCTCTTTAATGACAAAATAACCTTTAGATGTACATATTCCTTGCCCACTGTCAGAGAATACAGCCACGGTATTAGAAGTAGCAAGCAGTGTCAGTTTTTTTTTTCTTTTTGTTTTTTTTTTTGTTTGTTTTTTTTGGTACAAATAACCCATGCAACTCCCGTATAGATTTAGATTTATTTAAGATACATAACTCCTTAAGATCTCATCTCTCATTCAATAACAGCAGATATTGCCTTTTTATTTAAACTCTGAAATTTAATTAAATCGATAATGTTACCCCAAAATAAAACAAAACAAAACAAAACAAAAAAAATCGTCAGAATTCAAACCATACCGTCGTCAAGCTCTATGGACATAGAAATGTAACGGAACGGAGTAAAAAGACGAACGGAAAACCTGAATCTATACAACATTCAAACCAGTTTTTTTTTTTTTTTGTCAACACCAGGGGAATGGGATACGATTTTCTATAACTATGTACAGACATGTTATCATTCATGCACAGTGTCAACAAGTAGCACATTGACATTCCCAAATATGGAAAACATGGCAAAGGGAGACGGAGGGTGAAAAAGAAAAGAGGAGGAGGGAGGGGGAGAAAATAAGAACTGCCCGTTTTGGTTACTGTGGCAGCAGAGAGAGAGAGAGAGACAGAGAGAGAGAGAGAGACAGAGGGACAGACAGACACCATAACAACACATGCTGGGCTGGAGAAGTCCATTTCAATCTCACTGACCCAGAAATCAATGTATGGCTGTAACTTCACGTTTTTCTTTTTTTTTTTTTTCCTCTCAACAATTTTTTAATTATCTTCCTCCTCCTCTTTCTCCCCCGTCCTCTCCTTATGGCCATCCTTTTGCATTGCACTCCGTTAATATGACTTTTAAGGACAGCGGATGAGTCTGGCGGCGGACGGGCTGTCATCGCCGCAGCGACGTCTCGCCCCCCCGAGGTCGCTCGGCTAGTACCGGTGCGGGGCGTTTTGTCCGCCCGTCCGTCCATTCGTCCGTCTGTTTGCTCGCTGGTCCGCCCGTTCGTCAGTTTTGTCGGACAGACGGTCAGTCGAGAGGTGAGCGAAGCGTCGACGACGGGTCATCAAGCTTTACACCAGAAGCAACATTATTGGTTCACAACTGATTCAACACCATTTTTTTTTTTTACATCAGAAACAACATAGTTATTGTTTACATCAGAGCCAAAAAAAAAACAAAATCGCTGCTTTACATCAGAAGCAACATTGTTAATGTTTACATCGAAACGGCGTCGCGGCCGTTTCACATTAGCGACAAGAACCAGTGCAATGCTTTTCCTTCAGTTTGACCCCCCAGCCCCTTCTTCAAACCCTAACCCAGAAGAAACTAAAAAAAGACTGCACTGTATTCTACAGCTCACTGATCTACTCTGTCCTTCCTCTTAGTGTTATATTTACAGTGTCAGGCTGGCAATCCCCTGACTCAAATACCCCAAGCTTCATGAGTCCAAGCCAAAGCAGGAAACAAACCTCTTCATCCCCCCTGCCAGCAACTCGCGGTTCAAAAATTCAAGAGCCAGAAAGAAGCCAGACAGAAAGAGACTGCCTGTCCACTTGTAAAGTGGGTCAAACAACTTTCCCGCCAAATTTCCCGCCAATATTTGGCTGGCAGCTAGCGTTAACTTCCCGTCGTGGTCCCAACGCTCCCAGCTAATGTTCATCCGTGATCGGCTTCACGTCAGACTAGCTTCAGTCGGGGCAGATGCACAGGGAGAGGTGCGGCTCGCAAAAAGCGCTAACTTCTTAATGAAAAACAGGAGCTTCGGGCAAACTGTGCTGCAAGCGGATTAGCTCCAAACAACTCAGCCACGTTACTGCGAGCTCAAACTAAGTCAGCCACCTTTTAAGTCCAACATAATATTGAGCTATTTCTTTATATATACTGTATACCCTGTTGGACTCAACTCAAGAAGTGATGCTAATAATTTCCACAATGTTATTCATAATTTCACAGATGCTAGCGTTAGTTTCTACAGTGTACAAACCTCCGGCTCCCTGCCAGTGAAGAGACAGATGGATACAAATTTAGCAGAAATGTTCTGCTGAGATCTAAAACAATGTCAAGGTTATTTTTGTCTCTCTTCGGTGAGTCGATGGAACATGAGTAATATTTGGTGTTTTAAGAAAGATCTATTGGTTAGAAAACCCTCAAAGTCTGACTGCAAACAGGAAGTTTCTGGTACAAAGTTTTCCCTTTGGCAAAACAGGGGGTAAACTGCCACTCCAAGGCCTTCGCATGAGAACAGCTACTCTAAAGGAGAGCCACCGATTGCACAGAGTTTGGCAAAGACGAGACTTCGGTCCCACGGTCAAAGAACCTTTCCGTTTTAGAGCGTATTTCCTCAGGTTCTCTACACACCATGTAGTCTTACAGCGCAGCATCTGATGGTGTGAATTCAAGCCAAATTGCATGGCGGCCATGTTAATGCAACTTCTCAAGAGCCATGGAGTGTTAGACGAAAATAACCGTGTCCTTCATAAAGTGTACACTTAGCTGCCCATGGAAACCGCAGCGATCAAAATTCATCTCAATGAATATCTACTGCAATTTACAATCAGTGATCGCTCTGCAGTGGTTCTTTATATAGGCATATTATGCGGTCATTTAGCATTATTTATGAGATGCCATGTTACAAAGCCTACTAGAATCATGTTGGCTGTCTTTACTGGATGGATTTGCCAAACTCTTATACAATCCATGGATCCGCTCTACTCTAATCTCTCACAAGGGGTAGACATCTGTCAGTGACAAGAGGGGAAATCGATGCCAAGTTTTTAAATGGATTATACCTAACTCTGATTACTTATTCTACAGATGACATTTAGAATATTACTGTTATATTACACATCAAGTAAAAAAACATCACATCAGCAGGAAAAATTCTGACCACTTCAGATGCATACAGTACAGTGCCCTTGGCTTACAAATTGTGGACTTTTAGAAGGCCTACATGAAAGTTGTGTGCAGGCTGAGATCTCTGTAGTTTTGGCTGATCAAGTAGTTAACAGTCTGAAATGTAAACCTCTTTGATAGTCTGATTGGTCTTAAACATATAACATATATATTCCACATATATGTACTGCAAGATAGGTTTTGGGCCTGTTTATTGGGCCAGTTTTATGTGTTTGACAGAGCTGACTTTGGCCAAAAATCCTTAGAAACTGAGATATATTCAGGATATTCCTTGTCTGTTAAAGACTACATCATTAAAGGAGGACGGCCTCCAGGGAGAGCAGAATCTCAGCCAGTTAGTGTCTGGAAGAAAGCTAACCAGCTTGGAAAAGGCGCTAGGACATGTTTGGCCACTGCTGCCTCAGGTCTGATGGCGTCCCACTGCAAGCGCCGGCAATATTGCAGCTCTTGAAGCAGAGCCTTGTTCACTGCACACTGGACAGCCGTTTGAGTCAAAGTCTATTGTTCATAAAGTTCATGCTCCTCGAAGCAAAAAGTGATAACTACAATGGTTTAAGAGCCAGCGCAGCGCTTGACAAGGTTTACAACATGGCATGACAATTGGGAGAAATTATGTGTGTTAGGTAGTGTCCCTCAATAGTGTTCCTAGTGTTTTCAGAACCCCCAAACACCCTTGTAACCATCTCCACTTCTCTCCAGGTAGGAAACACATTACTGAGTGGCATCAGAAGGGATTAGAGCATAGTATGCTTAACTGGGACTCTTGCTTTCCTGAACGTCTACCGAGCTTGTCTGACTGAGCACTTCGGATCATCAGATCTCTCTATCCAGTTTATCAAACGTCCTGGTGATCCTAATTGTACTTTTATGCTGTTTTATGACTGTCACTGACGTTTAAGCCCCCACTGAAGCAAATTCCTAACAGCTAAGCAGCCGGTGTGGCATTAAAGCTGACCTGCCTTGATTGGACTCTGTGGTGTGAAATGTTAAGTCGGGATAAGTATCAAGTTAAGGAGTCTCGTAATGACCAACCCATACAAAGAGTGACTAGTCGAGGCTCAGGGTTGGGGGATTAGTGGTTGTCTCTTATAAAGCCCTTGAGGATTTTTGATTGGTCCACAGACCAGCCAGAGGGAGGTGCGTTAAGACACACAGGGGCAATGACAGAAGCTGCTGAGCGATGCTTTAGCCAGTAAGAAAGAGGCAACTTAGATAACCAATGACAGACGCGGTGAAGGAACAGATAGCCCATGAGGATTCACAGCAGGCGGTACCTACGCTTTTGAAATCTCTTGCAACATAATGACTGACATTTAATGGTGGCAATCCCATTGTTTGAAAACCAGGGAACACAATTTCACTGGTTTAAAAAAACAAAAAATGAACTTAGATTTTTTTTTATGCAATGATAATAGTTTCTCTAACAGTTTCAAACGGTACGGCGGCCATTGGTCTTCTGAGACACAGCCTTATTAAAGGTAAAAGAACACTAACCCCTTCTCGGTTCAAATTAGACCTTATATCATTACAACTATACAGCAAACTACAAACAACGGCAAGAGGGCCCGTTCAGGAGCGCGCCACGCAGCCAAGACATTCAGAGAGAAAAGCGCGCCAGCTGTAAATGTACGTTCAGCTCTGTGTATTTACATTTCTATCCTCGGTGACGTTTTCTGAACGTTTCGCTTTTCGTTGAATGCGCCCTCCTGCGAAGAAAAAAAAAAAAAAGAAAAATTCTATTAAGCGTTTCTACAGGTTGGCAGAGTTAGCGCCAAAGACCTCGAAATCCAACCTTTTTCATACCAGGCATTTCTTACAGTACTTGACCATCTTCCCACAACATACACGCGTGCGCACACACGCACACAAACACACACACAATCACCCACCCACACACAGTTGGTTTTCATTGAAGAGTTGCAGTAATATATCCATTTTCTGATTGTGTTTCAGTTTTGTCTGTTCATGCATATACATACTAATACAGACCACCGTCTGACCATTTGGGACAGCAGTGTCAATAAAGTTATTTTGTCTTTTTTTCTGTCTCACTTGCGTCTGTGTGCGTTGACTTAGGTGCACGTTGGAGTAGTAGCTGTTGCAGTAGGAGGGGTAGTAGCAGGATTGCTGTAGTTGAAGACATGCCGTCCATGTTTTATGCTCCAGTTGGTAGACAGGAGGACACACACACACTCACAGGCGTTGAGCGGATACCGCGGGGGTGTGCAGGTATGTGAGTCTGTTTGAACTTCTATGTTAGCGCTCCTTGTCCCGATAAAACTCAGTTTGATTTCTGTATAGCGATGCATAATTTGTGTGAGTGTGTGTATGTGTGTGTACTTGCGTTTGCAGAGTTGGGGGGTTGTTATATGCGAAGGTCATTTCAAACAGGTGGTTTGGGAGACACTGAACTGGTTGACAAGACAAAAAAAAAAATGATTCAGGCGTTTCTCGTTTTTTCCTTTTTCCACCATTTCTTCATCTTCTGAGCTGTATCTCTCGCTCCTAAGATGCTCTTTCCTGGCGTTTTCCTTCATCTGTTTTATCTTCCATTCTGTTTTTGGGCGCTCCTTCATTCGTACATCATCCATCCATCCATCATTAAATATATTGCGTAAAAAGGGAGGGATGGATAGATAAATAAGACAGCCTTGTTTTGTCTTTTCTCCCAGTCATGCCATGATTCCTTCCATCCATCTTTACATGCAACACCTGCCCTCTTCATCTCCAAATCCATTCTATTCATCCATTTCCAATGGGTTTCCTCTTCCTCCCCCCATTCTCCTTCTGTCCTTTCCATCTTAGAAGCCCTTGACGTGGCAGTAGGCCTCCAGTGAGGAGAACAGGATGTAGAGGAGCCACAGGCTGACGAACAGCATGGTGGTCAGGGCCTTGGCAGTCCGCGGCCCACCCAGCTCACCGCCGATCTCCGGCCGCCGTCGGTACAGCAGCATGGCGACACAGATGAAGGCGAAGATGGTGAAGAGCGTGACGGAGAAGGCCAGCGTGCCCGGATCCACCCTGAACTCCCTCCCATGGCTGCTGTGGTAGATGGCGGCAATGGACCACGCCACCTGTCAACCACAAGCATTGCCGAGATTCAGTTTCATGTTGGTGCGGATGAGTGTTTACGACAGTAAAACCAGCAGCAACAGTGACAACACCGATTGACTTTATTGTCTGGTGGCAGATGGCTTTAGCAGACCATATGGCCTGTCAATCAATCAAAAAATATAATCAAGATAACAAAATAAAATGATCTTAGTTAATCCATGAAAATGGATGAATTAAATGGGTCATTGCTGCACCAGTATGAACAACAACAGACAATGAGAATTAAAATGCTAACCACAGTAGTGTTCATAAATGAAGGTTGAAATGACACTTAGACCACTTAGACTACTGCAGCGGTTCTTACTGCTGTTGCTGCTGTTAGTACAAGGCTGCAACTGTTACTAATAGCAATATTAATGATCCAACTATTACTATTGCTGCTACCACCAACACTTCTGTTACTTTTAATGCTACAATTAATGTGATTTAATAATAAAAAAAAAAGATCTTCACATGTGCCTTGTTTAGAGCATGTAACAGCCCTTAACGTAAATGAATCTTTAACTGAGATGAGACTCACCCCAATGCCCAGGAACACATTGACAGCGTTGGAACCCGTCACATTACCGATGGAGGCGTCTGCATACTGATCCTGGATAGCAGCTACCTTACTGGCAAATGTGTCTAGGTGGAGGGAGAGAGAGAGAGGGAGGGAGGGAGGGAGGGGGAGAGAGAGAGAGAGAGAGAGAGAGAGAGAGAGAGAGAGAGATTAATTTTTGCATGGTATGCATTGCATTATAAACATATGCCACTTAAAAGAATGAATTACAAAGAGAGAGAGAGAGGAGTGCTCTTGATACATGCAGACTGCTAATTATTAAAACAAGAACTGTGCAAATTCTGTTTTCCACATTTAGACAGGCAGCCTTAATTTAGAAACCACAACCCTTAATCCTGTTACAGCATGTTGTCGCTGGCGGCCAGCATCTGCCAGATCTGCTCCAAGATCAATAAATAACAGGCACTGAATCACAGTTTGCAGAGGCAAACAAATCTGAGTCTGACACTGGATCGGCGCTGCGCTGTTTGGTCCAAAACAATTTCCCCGGTGTCAGATGTGGGTCCATGTTTGCCAAACTATGGCAGATCGAAAGGGACACACTTCACCATGCTGACAGGTGCAGCTGGGACCCTGCCAGTCTAAACAATAGGCTCTTTGCTAGGAACACAAAGACGGGGCAAGTAGCCTAATGGCCACTTCTCTCTCTCTCTCGCTCTCTCTCTCTTTCTCCATCCTTTCATCTTCACTGATTGCTGGAGGAAATCAGGAAAACACGGGGATAAAAAAGAGAAAGACAGAGCAATGAAGGGAAAGAGAGAAACAGAGGAGGGAGGGCTTCCTTTAAGTGGCAGCCAAACTGGCATCAGAAAAGAGGATGAGGGGAAGTGGAAGAGAGAGAGAGGGAGAGAAAGAGAGAGAGAGAGGCATCAGGCCAAAGAATGAAGGTTTGGCAGAGATAAATCTCCCCATACACCTTATAGCTTCAAGGACAGGCCTACTGGGCTTAGTGCGAGTGTGTGTGTTAGTGTTGTGTGTGCTGGATCCTAGAGAGAGGGAATCGGTGAATGATGCCACCTGGGTCCAATCTGACACCATGCCTCCACCAGCTGGCCAAGTGTGTGTGTGCGTGTGTGTGTGTGCATGTGTGTGTGCCAGGCATCAAATGTTTTTCATGTGCTTGCGTCTCTGTGTGTGGGTGAGCGTGTGGGTGTTTGCGCGCACAACAGTGGCGTGTGTGTGTGTCTTTGCCCTTTTCTTCTGCGTGTCTGTCAATCAACTAGTCTTTCTCTTTTCCCTTTCTCTCTCTCGCTATCTGTCAGTCCCTCTACTCTACAAGAAGGGCCATTATAGCCTTATCATGACACTATGGATCTGCTGTACCTGCATTTATCTCTCTTTTTCTCTTTCTCCAGCCCGCACCCTTTTTCACGCCCAACTCCCTGAGCCGGTGATAGCCACTGTGCTGCACAACAATGGGGCTCCATGGTGATAACCTTCTGCTTTTACCTCTTGACACAGCCATTGTGTGTGTGTGCACGCGCGTGTGTTTGTGTGTGTCTAACTGGATCGCTGACTTAACATCTCGTCCTCGTCATCTCTCCACCTCTCTCTCTATTTAAATGTCATACTGTACTTCACACCACTTACACTAAACCCAAATCTCATTAAGTGTGAATGGGTGTGGATGGAGGTGGGGGAGGAGTGAGGTTCTCTGCAGAGACTCGTTCAGACCTTCTCCACCCTTTCACAGCCACATTTCAAAAGGAACTGCATTCATGGCTCATATTGTGTAGGGTTAGTAAAGGGAAGCAATGCTCAATTTAAATGTGGCTCTTTGTCACTCCTGGTGAAACGCCCAGTGTCCCAAAGGCATCCTACATGGGCTGCTATCTTTACAGTATACTGTTTGGGCAATTATTATGATATAAAATCAATATAGTGCTCCATTTTTAGAAATCTGCTTGGGCAGCTGTTTAGAGGCTACCTAAACTGACAGCTGACTAACTTCCCTGCTAAATTCAAGCAATTATTATAGTTGGTTCTGCAGTTGCCAGCTGTGTATTGAGCTAGTTGTACACCATTCCTACAGTATATATAATATTGCATAGTATGTAGTGTATAGTTTATGGACCAAAAGGTTTGTTTAAGTTTTTATACTAGTCTTAATAAAAAATGTTTCCCCTAACCCTAACCTGTCCTCCAAGTCATTTTTACCATCTTCCCCAATTGTTTCCCTCTGTGGATTAGCACCAGCCTTTGTACATAGGGTGACTGCTAAATTCAGTTTAAGTCTTCTTAAGATCTTAATGCCACTTCAAATATAATTTATGGGCAATTTTGCCATGCCAGATTCAGAGAAGGTCATCCATGCTTTTCTTTAATCTCATTTAGATTACTGCAAGTCCCTCTGTTCATACTTGTCAGCTCGTTCAGTGTACAGAGAAAAACTACTTCAGTGTTAGCATTTTGACACCAGTTACAGTTGATTTTAATATTTTAGCAGAGACAAACGCTTGGTGACACACTCGACAAGCAGTGGGATTCAGGGAATACACACGTGATGACCAGTTGACAACAAGGTTAAGACAGGTATGACACCCTGTTCTCCCAGCAGGCTGAAAGTTAGAGCTCCTGTGCTGCTTCAACATACATCAAAACAAAAGTGAAGGTGGAGCAATTTTCTCTCAACACTTCCCGTATTATTTTTCTTCTATTATATTACTTTTACTTCCTCAGAACTGACGTATAAAAGTCAAATATAATTGGTCTTGATTGCTAAATCAGCCCATTTTACATTTCTGCAAACCAGGGATACACTGAAATGTCACCTTTTCAAGTTCTGTGATGTAGTATAAAGACCTGACTTCAGCATAACGGGGTTAAAAGCCTCTGTCAAGCAATAGCCCTGTTCCTTCTTAGCTACCTAATGTTAAGTGTAAGTAGTTTTGGTGGCTAATGATGAAGCGACAAAAAAGTGGCTGAATTAGCTAATCAGCTAATGTTGCCTATGTGTCTGAATGTTGATATGAAATGTATTTTTGGCTCAGAAACTTTGATACTTGTTGGTTTGAAGAAACTTAAAACCCTTAAACCATTAACCCTTAAAATGAATTGGCTAAATCATGGCAATATTTTGCCTGAAAGTTGCGTTGTGCGTCCACAGCTTAAGGTGAAACAAGGGCTTCTCATGTTCACCAGTGTATTCAAACAATAACACTTTAGTACTAATCCAAAATGATGAATCATATTTTTTGGCACAGTACAATACTTATTGCACCTAATCTTTTGTCCAGGTGAGTCCCATGGTCAATATTTGACCATGGGACTCACCTGACTCACCTGGGCCATTTTTTTTTTCAGTTCAAATGTATTTAATAACTTTCTGAGGCTTATATAAAATAATGGCATTGACCTTTAAATAAACTGTGGAGCTGTGAAATGATGAGGCTCAGAGCCTGTACCTGAGGCTCAAGCCAACAAACACTTTGCAAAGTTTCTCATTCTCTCTCTTCATACTGCAATATATGTCTCTCTCCCTTGTTTGTGTGTGAGTGTATGTGTGTGTGTGTGTGTGTGTGTGTGTGTGTGTGTGCGCGTGTGCATGTGTGCGTGTGTGCGCATGTGCGCGTGTGTATTTCCTTGGCTAACTGTGATAAATGAGGTTAATCGGACACGGTACCACAGCACAGGATGGGTTTTATTAACTGTAATAGCCATGGAGCTGGAGTTGTTTTGTGTGCGTGTGTGTGTGTGTGTGTGTGTGTGTGAGTGCGCGCGAAAGAGTCAGCCACAGGAGACTCTGATAACGACGCTCAGATCCTCAAGAGGGCTGAACCACTACACAATGACTGTGCATGTGTGTGTGTGTGTGTCTGTTTGTGTACATGGATGTTTGTGTTAGTGTGTTTGCATTCACTTGTGTGCAGATAAAGATGTGTGTGTGTGTATGTGTTTCTCGCGTGGGTGTGTGTATGTGATTGTGTGTGTAATTCTCTTTGTGTGCGTGTATGCGTGTATTTGTGTGTGTGTATATGTGTGTAACACATCACTCTTATCCCTGAACTCCTTAAATGGGTGGACAGAGACCACCTGAGCCCGACATGACAAATCGCTCTATGCTAATACCACATGGGGGTCGCACATTATAGATGTGTGTGTGTGTGTGTGTGTGTGTGTGTGTGTGTGTGTGTGTGTGTAGAGGTGTGGGCCAAGGTTAAAACATATTTAGCAGGTCTCTGTAGTTGTATGCTATTCTTCATGTTTAGAGGATGATACATGCTGCTGTCTGCTGCTGCTGCAGAGTCAGACTGCAGCCTGCTGCTGCATGCTTTTCATTACTGGCTCCATCTACAATATTACAGTGAACAAACAGGGAGCCAACACTAACCGAGTGTGACAGCGAGGAGTAACATGCACTCCTCTGTGGTGGTTTTTTTTGTTTTTATTCTCCCCTTTTCTTTTATTTCTACAGATGTTTCCGCATGCTCTTTCAGCACACTGCAGCCTACAGTGGCAATGTATATATATATCAATTCTCTGACATACAGTATTTACATTGAATAAAAGAAAAAGTCTTACAACTGTGTATGATCCAGTATAGAAACCTATAAAATTCACTGTGATGAGTCCCAAGTGATTAAAAAGGGCAGACTGAGCAAGAAATTCAAAATGTCAAGTTGTCCTCCTAAAGGGTGTCACTGATGAACACAAATCTGTTTTTCTATCTTGAAGCCCACCTGGGTATTTTGAGCTCATTAAGGCCCTATGAAGCTAAATGTCAAGCGAGAAGAGAAAAAAGCTTCGGGTAAAAATCACACAGTGGAAAAAGTGTGGCAATTAAGAAAAAAGGCACTGATATTAGAGCAAATATAAACAGCTGCATGCTTGTATAGCCACGCACACACACACACACACACACACTCACCTGGTACAGAGGTTCCCAGTGCAACAAACACTACTGCAGTGACTGAGTCTTTCAGGCCCACTGTGCAGCCAAAATGGGAGGCCAGGTCACCTGTAATAATATGCAAGCATAATCAGCATCATCATCATGTTTGCTGTAATCATATTAATCATCAGCACCACAATCATCAGTATGCTAACCCTTATAATTATCACCATCCTCACCACCACTCTACTGCATAGCACTGCACAGAGAAGAAAAAATGCAGAAACACAGCACCACAGTTTCTTTAAGCACTGACAGTGTGCAATAATGGTAAAAGAAACAAACAAAAAAAACCAACATATTTTTTATTAACTAGAAAAACAACAGCTCACTAATCATTTCTATCAATCAGCTATCACTCTCTAAAATAAGATACCTCTTTTCTGGTAAGGGTTGCAGCTGAACTTATTGCTAAGCCCATAGCATACATATTTAATCTTTAATTGCAGACATATTTAATCCCAAAATTATGTAACTCAGCCTATGTGCTTTCCTTATTAAAGGGTGCAGATCCCTCAGATCTTAACAATTATCGCCCAGTTTCTCTGTTCTTGATAAAATGTTGAAAGCTCAAGTGAATTAAAACAGTTTCTGGCAGATCATAACATTCTAACAAACATAGAGTCAGGCTTTAGAGCGGGGCACAGCACCTTTATGCTGGTTTTAAATGATACTGTCAATGTCTTGGATGAAAAAGCAACACTGTGCTGCTTCACTTGTTGATCTGCCAAAAGCATTTGACTCTGTAGACCATGAGCTATTGCTAAATAGATTAAGTGATATTGGAATAGGGGACGCAGCTATAAAATGGTTTTGAAATGATCTTAAAGAGCGCACACAACATGTTTTTACAGATGGTCTTAAATCAGACTTTTTAGAGATTTCTAACGGTGTCCCCCAGGCTTTGAATTTTGCTTGTGTTTTATTTTCTGAGTTTCTAAATACTACAGGGAAGGACCTTCAAACAGCTAAATTGCACCATTATGCAGACAACACAGTGGTGTACCCAGCTGCCCGTTCTCTGAGCCAGTGCTAAGAAAACAAAGTTCATGACTTTTTCTGGAGCTCACCCCCAATTCCTCGGTTAAATATTTATACTCCAAAAGGGAACTCAGTTGAAAAAGTGTCATCATGTAAATATTTAGGCATTTGGTTGGATGACAAGCTTTCTTTTACAATACACACTGAAAAACTTGTGAAGAAACGCATTTTCATTTTCAGAACAGGGTTTGTTGTAACAGGTTAGCTAGAAAAAACTTTTCCCATGTTTTGGACTGTGGAGATGTTGTCTACATGCATGCTGCCTCCTCTACACTCCACCTTTTAGATTTTGTGTACCAGAGTGCTTTAAAAGTTATAACAAACTCTGCCTCCTGTATTCATCATTGTACTGTATGCTTTATGATTTGTAGATTGGTCGCCACTTAGTCTGTGTATACAACCTAATTTGTATATTTTTGTGTAAAAGGCCATACTGGGTAAAGTCTCCCGATATATATGTCATCTCCTGATGCAGACCTCCAGCAGTGGTGAGCTTTGTTCCACCAGGTTGCTTCCTTACCAGGTTCCAAGGGTTTGAAATGAGCTAGGGAAAAAAGCCTTCTCCTACTTTGGGGTTGGCATGTCCTTGAGCAAGAACCCGTAACTGCTCCTGATGAGCAGCTTGGCACATTGCATGGCACACTTTGCCATGCAATGTGCCAAGTATGTATGAAAGAATTTAACCAAACAAGTAAGACATTTTCCTCTAAAACAGACGTTTTGACATTGTTTTTGGAAGCCTACATTGACACCTAGTGGCTTGGTGTAGTGGAGTCTCTACATATCCCATACTGCTGAGCTGACTCACATGATCTAACAAGGTGGCTTCTAGCGTGGCCCACAAACTTGAACTTTGGTAAAGTGTTGGTTGTATAGTTACCTGGGTGTGATGAGTCCGCATGGTGGTGATCTTCACTAGCTGCTCAGTGCTCCCCTGGTAATTCACAATATGTTAACTGTATCTCTCCATTCACTTCCATTGCACAACAGCTCCCCAAGTAACACTTTTAGTGCATAGATAAAGCACACAAAGTGGTTTATGCTAATATAAAAACAGGTTCCAGTATTTAATTGGATTGGAAAGTAGATCCGACAGGTCGCATCTGCAGGAAACTTCCATAGCAGCCTTTCACCAGGAAGAATCGGCCTAATAGTACTTTCACAAATGACTGTAATTACATAAAATAGTGGGTACTGGGACTTGTTGTTATGCTATATGCTTAAAGTGTTCTTTTGGGAGCTGTTTTGTCATGCTATGGAGGAGAATGGAGAGACTTAAACACAATATTCTGGATGAGCAGCCCAGGGGAGCACGGAGCAACTAATGAGGATATTTTACCACCATGTGGACTCACATCACATCCAGGGAACTAGACGACCCGACAACACTCCAGAGTTCAAGCTGAGGCTGAGGTTTGCCTTAAGGAGGTGTCGTCGTTACCTATGAAGGCGGTGAGCAGTCCGATCATGCAGATGGAGACGACGAAGCAGGCCCAGCCGTTCCAGTACTCTGTGGGCGGGACGAAGGCGAACAGAACCTTCCAGAAAACGGTGAGGAAGTGCATGACGTAGTCGAAGCATGACGGCAGCTTCTCCTCTCCGCACTCCTCATCGTCGTCATCCTCACCTGTGGGAGGAAGAGGGAGGAGACACACAGGTTAAAAGTGAAGTACCTGAGAAACAAAGAAGAAATGATATTTCAGCCAAGCTAAATGCTCAGGCAAACACTGCCTTTTGTGTTGTGTGGTTGCAAGCAGTCGTGATGCCAGCGTATCACAATCGCTGTGAATTTGACAATGACGTATTCATGGGTAAAAATCATAGACATGGCACTTTTAAAGCTGCTTGGTGCTTGATGGAATCAAAAGTAGTGTCTGCTTTAAAGGCTGAGGCACCACATTATGCATAAAAGTTAAAAAGCCTGCGTTGCCATGGAAACCCCAAGTTGCACTTTGGCAAAGCTGGTGTTGAGCACATATTGACTTTGTCCTGGACCTAATAGACTCCTCATAACCCTAATGGGAAAAAGAGCTAATATTATCTCATTCAAGCCACCTTAGGTACAAAAGATTAAAATATCTGTCTCTCTCTGTTGCATGCGTGCACACACACACACACACACACACACACACACACACACACACACAAACTGTTGCTCTCTCTTTCACCCCACCAGAAAGACCTAAGTCCAGATGACAGGTATTTAGTTTGTGGAATCGTTTATCGTTATAGAGGTGTTAAAAACCAGATGGAGTCTCTGACACACTGACTGGCAGGTGTGTACTTGCGTCTGTGTGTCACTGAAGTCAGTATCAAAGTTAAAGTGTAATCATTGCCTGTGGGCATGAACAGCAGCCAACCACGAACGCTACTACTATGAACTAGGCTCTGCAGTTTCTATGTTTCCGTCTGTTTGTGTGTGTGTGTGTGTGTGTGTGTGTGTGTGTGTGTGTGTTTAAACATCTGTGCATCTGCTGAAGTAGAATCTTGGGATTGGGATCATGAAATTCAAATTATTTTTGCCACTCACTGAAAGAGCTACCTGTCTGCTTTACTAAAGCTAAAACTAAACAAGGCCAGACGGCTCCAAATGAACAGCAGAGGGTCGGCACAGAAGCCGGTCCCATATTACGCATCATGGGATCATATGATGCTCACACACACAGCTGATAGTAAATTCTGCTCTACTTTACTCTGTGTCACTTTTACTTTTAGCAGCTCTTCTTGCCTCCCACATCGATTAGGATGGATCCACTTCCCTCTCTCCGTCTCTCTTCATCTCTTCATCCCCTTAACTTCCTCTTTCATCCCTCCACAATCTTCTCTCACTCTCGATATGCCACTGTCATTCACCTCACTCCACTGAGTGTGTGTGTGTGTGTGTGTGTGTGTGTGTGTATGTATATATATATATATATATATATATATATATATATGATTGAGTCTGCCTGTCTTACATTGCCAACTGCCCATCAGTTAGCATCACACACTAATCTGGCAGCCGCTCAGCCAGGCCTCTCTATGGTATGCTAATGCACTGGGAATGAAGGAATATCTAATCTGGAACACACACACACACACACACACACACACACACACACACATATCGACCCTCTCATTGCCCCACAGAGCTGTTGGCTCGGGTGTTATCTCCTGCTGCTCACTGAGCGTGCCCAGACGCTGCGTTTTCATAGGCCGGGGCAAACTGCTGTTTTCTGACAGGCTGCTTGAGTAGCCAAGTGAGATGCACAGCAGTCCGCGCATGTGTGTGTGTGTGTGTGTGTGTGTGTCTATTTGAGTGTATGACTATGCTTTAAGACATACAGGGTCTTGCTGCTGAGTGTTTCCACAAAGATATACACAGATCCAGTCACAGACACACACACACACACACACACACACACACCCACCTCTGAAAGTGATGTGGTGGAACAGGTGCCTGTGTAGAATACCCCAGAGTTGCTCCCAAAAGGCCCTTCATTCACTTTCCATTAAAGAGGAGGACAGAGAGACACTAGATAATTCATGTGAAGCTTCGTAAGGCTAGCCACTGGGGCCACACACACACACACACACACACACACACATCTTAATACTAACGACCACTGTCTTCAACTGTACCATGACAGCTGTGTGTGTTTCTGTGTGTGTGTGTGTGCATATGTGTGTGCAGATCAAACTGACATGCTCATGTTTGTATTCATGTTCCACTAGTCTCCGTCTTTCAGCCTGTCTGTCTCTGCCACACACACACACACACACACACACACACACACACACACACACTGTCAGGTTGTCACTGTCACTGTCAGGCACCAGAGTCACTGGAGAGTATCAAGTGGACAAACAGCTGACAAGAAAATCATAACTCATAACTTCATCAGTCTGCACCTTTAAAATACCGAGGATCCAGTCTGGACGAGTCTTATCATGTCAAGTGTGGACCCAGAGTTATGTCATGTTTAAAATGCACCATCATTTGTTTTAATGTTATGCTGCCACTCATATTGGAAGACTAGGTATCATTTATTCAAAGTTACCTGCGCTCAACATGCAAAACAGCTCGTAAAAGCCGTGGTCACATAGGCCACACTTTTAAATGTGGCAGCTCCCTTTTTTCATTAGTTTTTAATGGTTTCATCATGGCAGCCATGCATCTTCTGCAAATGACATGCCCAGCGTTGTGGAAGCGGTATGTTTTCTGCTGACTCCCGGGGTGGAAAATGTCTCTACTTAAGTTGTGTTGCACTGCATGTAAGCAGCGCCTGGAGTGACAGTGAGAAGATGTTAAATTTAACTGCATCCTCGATACAGAATAGGCTATTAATCCTTGCCTTCAAGCACACACATGGTAATCGGCATTTTTCTCTTACTCGTTTTTATTTTGAACATTATCTGTCCCTGCGAGCTAGTGGGATTGCAAGCGTTTAGCAACTGGGATAATGTCATGTTCCTGGAGCTCAATGCACTCTTGCTGTTTGTTCACAAGCAAAACTTGTAACTGCACCAAAGAAAGTTTAATACTGAGACACCCTACCAGTTTTAATAGGAAAATTCGTAACACTAACAATGGTGACTCTGACAATTAGTCCACCAGTCAGTCTTTCAGGTTTACACAGCCACTAAATCAATGCATTTGCATTAATTTTATGATGTAATATTCCTGTATACATATCAGAACATTAGATATAGATGACGTCCCATTCAAAGACAGAGACGTCTTGTCTTGTTAGTTATGAGCTTATTGCACTGGGGGTATGACCAAGATGGAGCCTGAGTGAACAGGCTTCTCTTAAAAGGGACCAGGTCACTGAAAGTGCTTTGTGTTTTAGCAGAATATAAGTCCTATGTGAGTGCAACACCTTTTCCCAACTGCGTCTGTGTATCGGAGCGGCGCGTCACACTGTCTCAACTGCAAATGTCAAGTCTGTGCCTCGAGTCAGTTTGTTTTCTATGACTTTGGCAACGGCAAAATGGGTCAGCACTAGTGGACCAGACATCAAAAACAGACACCAAAATTGTGTGTTGTGTCACTCACTATGCTTGCAACCTGCCAAGACAACCTCACTGATTAAAATGCGAATGTTGTTTTTTTTTTTTTTTTTTTTTTTTTGTCCTTGTTAGGACAAGGTGTTACAAGGTGGAACAGTGGAACAGCTAATCTGTAAGTCAGTCAGCAAATCAATTCATCAATCAATCAATTAATCAAATAATTGGTTGGTTGGTCAGTTAGTCAGTCAATTAATCAGGGGAAGTTCAACCAGGTAATGAGCAGTCAGTCAGTGTTTTGGTTAAAGTCTGTCAGTGATGTCACCGACGGACTGAGCAGCCAACTGGTCAGTCAGCCAATCATGCATTCATTTCTCCAGAGCAGCGTGGCTGAGGTCTAAGTGTCCAGCAGCTCAGCTCCTGTTGCAGATCAGTGCACTGAGTCAACATGTCAGATTGAATTCATAGACTCCAGTCATCCATAGCAAACAGAGTCCAGGCTTTCAGCTTCTCTATCCCACATCTCACTCTCTCTCTCTATATGTCTGTCCTCCCTCCCTGACGTTCGCGCTCTGCTTCTGTAGCTATTACCATCCAGTTTTCCAATTCCAGTCAGCTGGTTGAAGACAATAAATTGGCTTCCAGAGCGTCAAAATAACACAGTAACACAATCTCTCAAGAACTGATTAGTGTTGGGCAGGCTGTTCTCTCAAATGCTGTCCATATTTTATACTTTAGTCTGAATCTGGGGAAAAATGCAACAAATCTTGAGGATATCCTAATAGTCCAACAAATAAACCACAACATGAGAGAGACAGTGCTACAATCCTTCTAGCAGGTCATGGTGGGTATGCTGGTTTTGGTATGAAACGGGTGGTAATTTGGGAACAATTAGGGAATTAGAATTGTTTCCTGCTTGTAAATGAGGGTATCACTTTAAGAGCTTGTATTATGGAAGTGCAAACTTTTCCTTTTCGTTTGTAACTGGCTGGCACAAAAGTGGAAGACAGATCCTCAACTTGCAGCCTTTGGACAAGTTACTCGACAGATCCGTGATGCTGGGTCGATGTCAGGCACTTTATTTTGAAAAAAGGTGACTAGCAGATTCTGGAGTATGTGTGTTGTCTTCAATATTTGTCAGCTAGGCGCAAATGTCCCGGGATTTACTCAGCATTCTCCGTGCGCTAGGTTTATCTTGGGGTAAAACGATGGGAAGAAAACAATAAAATACAAAACAGGTCTCCATAAACTAATGATCTGAAGACAAACCTGCTGTTTAACCAAAAACAAAGCCGGCGGAAACGGCCACAAGCGGCAACTTTTGATGCATGAAAACAACACACACCACCTGTCCTTATGTGCGGCTCGTGTCTGGAATATGAAAGTGATATTTATTGGCATGAAATCCTCCGCTGAGCAAGACTAATGGCAAGGACAACAACTTCAAAGGTATGAGGCCCTGTCTCTCTCTCTCTTTTTTCTTTCTCTGATGTTTTCTGCACAGCTCATTCACTCCTGGTTCTGACTTACCCTCGGGGGTGGACATAAACACACACCCAAACACCTATAAACACGCGCACACAGAGGAGCAGGTGATGGACGATGTGGTGTGGACTTAGTAATTAGAAGGCAGTGGAGTGTGGAGAGGTTTGGACATCAGTCTCTCTCTCTTTCTTTCACTTTTCTCCCTCTCTCACCTTCTGCTCTGTATCTATCGCTCTCTCTCATGATTTCTCTGTTCTTAGTTAAGGAGGAACAATGGATTATTCCATCTCAGCAACATGGATTTATGTACAGTCATAATTTCACTGGCACAAACATGTTAGACCCAAGTGACTGCAAATTGATGTCCTTCAAAGATGTACATAAAAGTCTCAGTTTTTCATGTTTATGAGGGAAAGCAGCGGCTGGGAGAGGAAGATCCCCCCCCTTCACTATAGGACAGACCATCATTAATGTCACCTACTACTTCATATCAATATGGCTGCTGTGGAAAAGGTCTATATCCAGCTTAGTATAGGATTGGATGTCTAGCAAGTGAATTTCCCAGTCAGGTAAGATGAATTGCCACGTTACTAATGACATTAATTAAGGTTGTGTTCTAATGAAGTGCAGCAGAGTCCTTCCAGTGAGCCAGCAGCAACAATAGCAGGACCCTGGATGGAACTGAGCTTTAATTAATGTCATTAGCAACACCTGTGCTTACCCTGCTGTTCAGGTCAAAATGGCTGCTGTGGAAAAGCTCTGGTAGATTCATTACTTAAATCTGAATGTCTTCATAGGTTCAGGGAGCCGAGTCAAAATGAATAGAAATAAAACGATTATGATTAAATCAGAAACTTGTTCTTTGTGATTCAGCAGCAAACATGTCATTGAATCACAAGTACAGCTGAATAAAAGTGTGTGTGTTCTTGCTCTTGGTTAAGTAGTTTAGATAAACAAGAGTTTGGTCTTGGCTGATTTGATTTGAGGAGAGGCTGCATCTCTCAATAACACGGTAAAATTCTCATAAAAATAAAAGCTCATACAAAATAGCATGAAAATAATAAGTGCACTCAGGATTCAGTGCTATCAGGCAGCACTTCAAGCTGTTTCTTAGTAATCATGTGACATGCTCTCTCTCTCTCTCTCTCTCTCTCTCTCTCTCTCTCTCTCTCTCTCTGTCTATCTGTGTTAATGTGGCAGTAAACTTGCCATCTCTTATCTCCTCTGTCAACCTCATCTCATCTTTCTGACGAAAATTAGCCATTAGTCATGCAATAAACACAAGCATACCCAGTCACAAATATACACACACACACATACACACACACAGCATCAGCACACGGTGACATTTCAGAGGGCTTTTAAAGGCTGGCTAAGTGCAGGTTTCTTGCATTAAGATGAATGTCATGGTCTTGGCAGTGGTGTGTGTGTGTTTGTGTGTACATGTGTGGTGAATTGGAGCTACGATGAGGTGACCTGTGGGTTAAGCCTGGGCTGATTTCGATCTCCAGGCACCGCGCCTCATTGAATCTCAAAGCATGCTTTTTTGCTGCAAATGAGACCCAAATCATTTTGGGAGAGCTTTTAAATGACAAGATTTTGATGTAAGACATCAGAGAAAAAAGAGAAATGTTCAGCGACTGTGGTCATGATGAACCAACATTTTTTTTTTTTTGAAGCTGCTTTTTTAAAGTGACTGCGATCATGATTTCGATCTAATGGAGAGACGATAAGAGGACAGTGAGGCGGGATGATAGAGGGACGGAAAGAAAGAGAAAGGAAGATGAGATTAAATGAAGTGAGCTTATCAGAAGAGCTGTCTCGGTGATGCATCAAATCCACTGCCATCATATCAGTGACAGCAGCTCTCAACTGATATCAGATCATACAGAAGGAGTGAGGCTGGAGGCGTCGGCCTGTGATGGAAATGTCACTTGTTCAAATCCCTGGACCAGGAGGAGTGTTTAAAGGGACTGGCTGCCAAGTTACAGCGTGTCTCCATTTGGGTGGCTGGTGTGAATGTGTGTGTGTGTTGGTTTCCGCATGGCAGTTTGCGTGTGTTTTAGTGTGCATGTATGTGTGTGTGCGTGTGTGCGTGTGTGTGTCAAGTCTCGGTGTGTGTTCACAGCGACAGTGCAAGGTCACTTGGAAAAGGTGCTAATTAGCCTCCTTGTCTCCTTTTCTTCTTTTTCTTTTTCAAGACATTTTTAGTTGCTTTTTCCTCTGTTTTGTTGCGAAATGGTTTGTTTTTTGACATAAAAGTCACTCTTCTTGCATCTTATCTCACCCACTTTCTCTCTCTCTCCATTCCTTCTTTATTTAATTGCCTCCTTCTTCCCTTTCAGGTGGGTTTTGGTGTTTCTGAGAGCATTTTTAGTTACTGGTTCTGATAACTTGTTGTGTGATGTCTTTCTTATTGCCTCTTGTCTCACTTCACCTTCCTTTTCCACTCTTTTTTTCTTCTTCCCAGCTCCACTACTCCTCTTCTCTAATCTCCCCTATCCACCTGCTCATTAACCAATCCATCTATCCATGCATGTGAATGAGGGGAGAGATGACTGGAGTAAAGTCCAGTGGAGGTGACCCAGGCCTGGCTGTAAATCACACCCCGGCTCCCCTATCCCATCTGTGGCTCCATGATCCGACATGTTTATAAGAGACGTAATTACCCTTTGACCTCCCTCCTATTGTTAATTAAGAGGAAGAGATGGAGAATGGAGGATGGAGGATGGACAAAGAACGAGAGGAGAAGAGACAGAAAAAAGAGTGCAGGCAGAAGCAGGTGACAGACAGCGAAAGAAAAATAGAGAGGAACACAGGTAGAAGCATAAACAAACCACTGTTTATTAATTTAAGCTGAAAAAATTCTTAAATTGACTTGACTTGAGTTGCAGTGACAACACTGTAGTTTGCATGAGGCCTCCTCTGTTGTTAAAACAAGCCAAACTAGTTAGTTCTTCTCATCTTGATAATCTTAATACTAATAATGCAATATATATATATATATATATATATATATATATATATATATATATATATATATATATATATATATATATATATTTTTTTTTTTTTTTAGTAGGAAATGAATTAGGTTAATCCTTTTTCTAATTTTTCTAAATTAATTAAAAAACGTAAATTGTGAGGGTAGATTGCATGCAACAATTATAATATGATTTATAACGTACTGTCTGATTGAAAGTTTTATTTTTGTGGAAACTGCTGGATATGTTCTTTCATCTGTTACTCCCTGGGACAGGTATGGAAATGGAGGAATAATTGCAGTAGACAGAAAACCACAAAGGTAAAGCTCATGGGAAGGGTGAGCTCATTTCATCACCTCGTGTCCGCCTCTCCTCTCTGAATCAAATTCCTCACCCATTATTTCCTCCTCTGCTCAATCTTTTGCAATACTAATAGACTATATATTATCTTTGATTAAAAAGAAAAAAAAAAGTTCTTTCCTCTCTGTATCCATTACTCCTTCAGTTTCTTTCCCTTGCTTGTCTCTATCACTCTAGGCTGAGAGGTATTGACACACTGCTGCCCTAACACTTGACCTCCTTACTCCTGGTTGTTTGTATTGTTGCTGGTATAGCAACTGAAGCGTACTGTAGTGTTGCCCTTGTTGTAAGTTGTTCTGAATAAAGGTATTATCTGAACACCTACAACTGAAATGTGAACTGTTTGTAACATCTGATTAGGGTGTGATCACACCTCCTGCTTTATTTGGTCTGAATCTTAAAGGGATGGGAAACCCAGTTAAAAACATGGTTTATCTTATTTAGCATTGATCTTTGAATGCTATCTTCAAATGGCTATAGTTCCCCTTGTAGGAAAACAATATTGTCTGAACCCGCTGCCATGTCATTGATCCGACAGCCCATTATTCTGAAACCCCAATAATCTGAAAAATGTCCCGCTGGACTGATAGCCAATTAGCCTGACAACTCATTATCTGGAAAACAAACATCCATCGCTCTGAACGCTGATTGCTTTGAAAATAAACACTCCGGAGATGTTGGAATTGCGTCCCTGCCGAGAAACGCATCCACGCCTGTTTACCCTAACCTTAACCTGAAGAGGCCCCTGCCAAAACTTAACCAAATTTATGGACTGGGCATTTTTCAGACTGTTGGGGTTCCAGAATAATGGGCATTTTTTTTCGGGGATAATGTCCTATCAGACTAATGTGCTTTCAGAATAATGGGACTTTGGCAGTCTCCCTGCACCCTGGTAAGACCAACCAATCATGATGCAATTTGCTCTCCCTCACCTCTTCTGATTGAACAGTCGATGGGTAAAACTGTCCTTCACAAAATGATGATGATAACTTGTTGCATTGTGCCAGCACCCTAACAGGTGACTGTTGTCCATGTTCATTGAGAATAAGAGGTGCAGTGGACGAGTCAAACGGGAGCAGGAGGAGTAAAAAGTGAGGTCGTGTTCTGACTGGATCGCTCCTCTCTGACATGGTCGAGTAGATTTTAATCCCTGACACAACCACTGGTTTGACTTTGAGAGATCAGCTGGTAGGCCTTGCTCTGCACAGACAAGACTTCAGATGGTCACAGTGCCATGACGGTTTCTACACCCAGTGAGGACAATAAAAAACATTCTCCTACAAAATGACATAAATCAATTTACCGTGCCTTGACTTTTGTTGCGCTCTTGTAATTTGCTCTGCTCAGGTATTCCATGGAGAAGGATTAGCAAGTTAGCCAGATTTTAAAAAAGTGTCACTGAATATCTTCTGAAATGTTGTCTTTTATTATCACCCCTCATCAGGGATGACTTGCTCATCATCCGGATATAGCATTAACTTAGAGTTCAAGTATACCACTCAGTTCAAGTAAACCCTCAAGCCATGAGAGTCATTGTCAAAACTATTAAAAAAACTCAAAAATCAGCGGTCTGTGAGAACGACAATGGACTTCCCGTTGATTTCCACTCCCTGTGGCATCAAAATCTCTATCTCGCTCTCTGACTCTCTCAATGTAACTTTCTCTCTTTCGCTCTGCATAACCATCCTCTCCTCTTTGTCATCTTCTGTATAAACAAACCTGAGAGAAAAGAAAGGTGTTGGCTACGCAAGATTAATCCCTTCTCTAATCAGTCTTTTCACAGCTTGATCTCTGTCTATCCAATCAGCTGCCACTTTGAGCCGTCAGCATCCAGATCGCTCGGGTTTAATCTCGGAACACTTTGAACTCCCACAGGCCAATCAGCTCCAGGATTACAGACCCCGAGCACCAATCAGCTTCCCGGTTTGATCTGCCATTCAAAGCGCTGCTGAGTCTGACTCAGCCTGTCACCCGTGTGTGCATGTGTGTGGTGTGTTTTACTGTTAGCGGTTTACAGATTACAGGCCTATAAAAGTCCTTCACTCATGGTGAAACATGATGAATATTCCAATACTGCATGAGCACAATGCAATAAAGCACAGTGAGTGTTTGTACGTGTGTGTACAAAAATCCCACAACAAAAGGTTCTTCTTTTGCAGACACTGTACTTAGTGCGTTTCCGAAACACACACACACAAACACACACAAACACACACAAGCACTCGAACGCTCTGTCAGCCTAGACAAGTTAATCCCAGATAAGACAGTGAAGACAGGCCTTTTCATTA
>NC_043994.1:6688912-6713912 GCF_902150065.1 Myripristis murdjan
ATAGAGCTGAAAGTGGAACCACCATTGATGCCAACAGAAGAAGAAGAAGAGAAACCGTAACCAGACAATGCTGCACATGTGTTGGTGTGTTTACTTTACATGTACTTGAGAGACATTGGTGAAGTAAACTAAGTTGTCTGACTGTGGGGTGAAAAGTTTCACTAACTCGTCAACATCACAAATGATTGTGCAAAGTGATTCAACTGACAAAGATGAACAACCAGATGAACCTGAGCGAAAAGCAAAAAGGAAATTTGTGAAGTCTCGGGAGGCAAAGTGTCCCTGCATCTTTGAGCTTTGAGATCGAGGCTGGCCTTAGCACTTAAGATTGAAATTCTGTAAAGTATTAGATAAAACACAAACTACAAAGAATTTTAATTGGTTACTGTCATAAAGCTTTTAAATATTCTTTTATGTCACATTTTCATTACTAAGCAGCCGGAAAACTGCCAGTGACAGCCGCTTTTAAAGGTTCCTGTTGAGCCCAGAGCATTTATAATAACACACTGCCTTATATATCCATAGCTCTGCTACTAACTTGGCTAATGCAGCATTCACTTGAAGTCGGACATTTTTTTGTCTTGTAAATTTCCGACCTGTGACAACATGACATTCACAGTGTCAGCCTGGCACAAGTGCATGTTCACGAGAAAATCTTCATTTGCTTCCATGGGGAACACCAAAGAGAAGAGTTGACACAGTGAACCCTTGAGATTTCCAAGGCGGAAAATCCAACGTGTGACGTAAAGTGAATGCAGCATTAGCCCAGCAAGCAGAAGAGGGTGGATCTATACTTGGCAATGGATCATCATAAATATGAAATAAAACCTGTTTCAAAGCACTGTCTGCAACCATTTTGATTTTGGCTGGATAATTTCAGTACGTGTTTGACTGTGCTGTGAGCTTCAAGGCTAGCAGGAGGCCGCAGCAAAATGTAAAGCTTCTCCTCACTAAAGCTAGCGCTGAGGTTGTGCTACAGTTGGATATCAACATTTTAATACAGCCTAGCTAGAAAATTCATACACACAATTCATGTTTTATTTCTCACAACATTTGAGAGGATTAAAAGTTAAAGCGTAAAACTCACTTCACTGGTCTTCTTCAGGCTCTATCTATTTCTATACTATTTCTCTATTTCTCTGCTGAATTAGACACTGTATACTGTTCCACTCCACTCGCTTCCTATGGACTGTGCTTCAGCTAACTACAGGAGTCAATTATACACAACAGCATTCGGTACACATATGCACACACACACACACACACACACACTTAAACACATAAAAGTACTTGACAAAGTATTGCAACCTGTCAAGTGGTGAGCTATTACTGGGTGTGAACTGTCTGTCTGGAGTGAGTGTGTAGGAGGAAGAGGCAGCAAAGAACATACATTGTTTCACTGGGGATTATACAGTAGCTGGTTCTCACTCTCTCTCTCTCTCTCTCTCTCTCACACACACACTCAAAACACACTGTACACACACACACACACACTACACACACAAAATATAACATGGATGGTAATTATATCTATCCTGATCTTGAGTGCTTCTATAGAAGAGGGAGGGCTAGGAAATCACACACACACACACACACACACACACACACACACACACACACACACAGTGATTACACAAGTGCCTCTTCATATAGGAGGCATTTGTGTGTGTGTGTTATGGTTCATGTTTGCGGGAGAGAGACAGTTGTGTATGTGTTTGCATGCTTTAATACAGTAAAAAAAAATATATATATATGTATCATATTATGTGCATATTATGACTGTCTCAGTTAAAACCAATATTCCATATAACCACTTGCTTATGTTTCTGTGTTCCCTCTCATAACAGCATTTACAGTTTTTGTTACAAATGGTTACAAGCATTTCTTTATACTGAGTAAACTTTTTCATTTTTTTTTTTATTAGCTTAAGAATTAATTGCTTCGGTGGCCAGTAATATAGGAAATGTATAGAATGTCTTTTTTATTATTTAAAATCGTTCCATCACAAAGCAGAGTGGTAGCTCTTTACATAATGCACTACAGTATGTGCTACAGGAAGGAATGAGTCAGAGACATGCTGCAGTAAAGTGATGCTGCAGGCTTTAGCGATGCTTCATTTTTTTTTGCCAGGGTTTTTTGGTATACTGTAATTGCAAAATACATAAAAGTAATGGAATCAACAGTACTGCAGTAAAACTGATGAAGTTTACAGTTACTGGAAAAAAAAAAATATCACCACAAGTCATGCTCATTTTCATCTGGCCACATGTTCTCATCAGCATCTCACTTTACATTTATCTTGCAAAACTGGGGGGAAAAAAATCTCTGTGCACTCTCTGATCTGCATCTCTGACATTCATCTGCTGAAATGTCCAGGAGACACGCGACTATGTGGTTTGGTGTCATACTTAAACCAGCAGTTTGGCACCATTTGTTTCTAGAACTTTCACTGCCTCTACTCAGGATTTTGAGTGGATTATTTGTGCATTGTGGTTGTGCACTTGGATTGTGTGTTGAATTTAACAGCTTTGAGAAGAGTGTGAACATGTTTGCAAAATGGATTGAAGATACATTCACTTTTGCTGGTGTTTGAGTTTGAATGAGAATTGAATTCAAGAGTGTTGAAAACTGTGGTCTGACATTGCATGTAGTGTCAAGGCAACATGCTTTACATGCAACATCAAAGACAAAGACATGCAGTGCCGCTGTGCTAACCGTGTACAGAGGTTTGAAAATGTGAACTTGGTGTTGAGAAATGCTTGTGACCAATTATTAAAAAAAAAAAAAAAAAAACTGTGATTATTGTCTTGAATTGACTGACTTGAAAGGGAGTGCAGTGCCACTTTGCTGGTTCATTCTTACCTTGAACTCATATGACTCCTCTATGATGACCTCCAGCTTGACGTGGTCTCCCAGCATGGGACGGCCCATCTCAGCGATGCGGCGCTCCTCCTCGTCTTTCCCCGTCAGCACCTCCTCTTCCTCCTCCTCCGCCTCCTTCTGCCCATCTTCTGAAAGCACAGAGAGAAAACAAGCTGTTAACATTAGAACAAAGGTAGCAGTGTGTCAGTCATGTTTTCTGGGGTAGTGTGATGGCGGTTTGATGGGGCAGCAATGACATGTGAAGGTAAAACTAAGATGGGTTGGTTTTTTTGTGGAAGTCACATCTGAATAGGAAGCCGTTGTCTCATGTTTGGAGACTGTTACCTAGCACTGGCTCAGTGTCCACAAACTATTAAAACATCAAGCCTGCCAACACAGAGGAACCTTACTTTTACTACAATGCGTACATTCAGAGCCAAGAGTCTATTCAGAGACAGCCGGGCACAGACTTAATACTGATCCTGACACAAAGACAGAGTTAGAATTCAATTAAAGTTCTCAAACTACATTTGAATGAGGAGTCACTTGTAGTTTACAGAGGTCAATTTTTGCAGTTGACTTCACACAGAGGATTCTGCTGTGTGAAATGATTTTCTTCATAAAAAAAGATTTGTGCTTTGACAAGTTTTTATTATTTTTTTTTCCAAACACAGGAGTTGAAACAGGGCCAATAAGGTATATCAGCAGTACTTTGAACTAAGCCCACTTTTCAGCAGAAAAAGTCATTGATTTTCACTGGGTATCTTCAAGCCTGAGAAATGTTTTCAGTGCTACTTGAAACTGGATTTGTAAGAAAAGACGAAACAAAAGATGGGTAGACACTATCTCCAATTTAACATAACTAATAAAAGGCCTGAAGCTATAAATGAACACAAAAAACAAGTGCATAATCTCTATGAAACAAAGTGTGTCAGTGCCACCAGCTAAAAGAAGGTCAGCTGCCAGGTTTCATCCTAGCTATGAATATTGTCACCAAATTTCATGTTGATCCAACAAATTAATTTTGAGATATGCTTGACATTGTTTTTTATGTTTATTATATCATCATAATCAAGTTTTTTTGTTGCCTAAACCTAACCTTTCTCTAACCTTAACCAGTCGTTTTTGGTGGCTAAACGTTACAAAACTGACTAAAATGCCACGACATGAAGATGTAGCCTACAAGATATGTTGATTAGAAATGTATTTGTGGTACGTCAGAAACAAATTTAATCCACAACAAAATGTTTTTCCCCTTCAATGTTGTTGAGAATGCAGTTTAGTTGTATGAGAATCATTTTCAGGAGACATTTCAAGAGTCATTTTTAAGAGACAGCATTGAGGCCCCGGTAGTAAACATATGTATTGCAGGCATCTCTTGGCCCGTTTGCAACAGGATGCATCATCCCTCCAAGTTCACTCACAAGTGGACCTGTGCTGCTGGAGATTCGCAATTTCAAATTTTGACCTCAAACGACTGCGCCCTCATTATGCCAATTAGTGCAACCAGATTTGTGTAGTCAATTTTGTGTCAATCAGAGTCAAGTGTGGCAGTTAGCCTCTGATATTTTTAAGTACATGAGCTCCAACTGCATTCATTAAAGCAGATGGGTATTAATCGTGTGCCATGTAATGTGGGTCAAACTTAATGAGACCAACTAGAAGCACGAATAAAGACACATAAAAAAATAAAACTGACACTCTACCGCTCTCCCACTCACATCATTTGGTTGAACTGTGAAATATATGTTAACGTACACAATTCATTTGCCTTGATTTCCATAGAATATCACAGAATGTCAAGAATCTGTCAATATCACCCATTTTCTCCTTTTCTCTCATTCCCTCTCCCTCTACCCTCCCCCTCTGTTTTTTCTCTTTTTTCTCTCTCTTTCCTCTTCTTTATGGTGTGTGTCTGTAACTGAAATTCATTGCAGTCTCTTAACTCACTGCAGGGATCAGAGAGAGAGATTTTCCATGGAGGAACTGATAGCCGTGCCATTGCCTCGCCACTATCGGGCAATGCATTGTGGGTCTGCATCAGCTTGAGGGTCATTTGTTCCCCTCAGTTGGCTTATGGCATGGAGATTATGGCTCACACATACACAAGCACACACACACACACACACACACACACACACACACACGTATGCACACACATGTGGATGTGAACACGTGCACAAATACATGGAAGCCCACACACATTCACACACGCTGTCTTCTTCCTCCAGATAAACTGTATCTTGAAGATGCACACAGTGTACACACACACACACACACACACACACACAATAACTACTTACTGCCTCTTGCCTCTGTGGGGGAAATCATAACCTTCATAACCTGTGCATTTCTGTGTTGTTTGTGGCCTGTTGTCACTTTACACAAAAAAGATTTCAGTTATGGCCATTTTAACTGTATCTACATTACCGTTTGCAGTTCCCTTTTAGATAGTTGGAATCCACCAAGAGCTCACTCTCCTGGTCATGCACACACACAACACAGACACACACACACACACACACACACACACACACAAACACAGTATCTAATGGTGACTTAATGAACTCAATTAACAGCCGACAGAAACCTCACGTAGGGCAAACATAACCTGACAGAACATGTTATCTGCACTCCATGTGTGTATGTGTGTGTGTGTGTGTGTGTGTGTAAATGTACCTGACCTGCTTGCCTCGTTGCTTGACTGTTTCCTGTCAAAGCTGCTCTCTGAGTCGTCTTTAATCCCCCCTCCCACAGTGCTCTCCTCTCTGCTCCTTTGCAACTCAGTTTAATAACACTGAATTGAATGCATCTGTTTGACATGAGTTACATAAAAATGCACCTAAAGCATCTAAATAAAATGCCATTCAGTACCAAAAAGAAGATGAAACTATTGCTCCCTCTCTTTCTGCCCTTGCTACACTGTTTCTCTATGGTTTTGGATATTTATCTACTTCTCTTTTTTCTTTCAGCCCTCTCTCTAGCCTCTCCTGTCTTCATTCCTTCCTCTCTCTCTCTCTCTCTTTATAACTCCTTCTCTGCCTCTGTCTCAATTTAGTTCCAGTTTAATTGCGTGAAATACAAAGGTGCTTATTGCCTAAGCAAATCAACAAACACGACATTATGCTGATTCGGCCAGCAACCGTGACATTATGACATCGACAACAAATGGCTGGATAAATTCTTATTAAAGGTGATATGTGTAGCATTAAAAAAAAAAAAAAATCAATATAGCGTTGAGTTAATTGTGATGCCATGGTATAATCAGTGTAAATAAATATGGTTATTGTCACTGCAGTGAGAGCTTATGTCACACTGGTCCCTGCTTATATCACCATTTACATGTTTTGATACTCATTTTTCGAAACTCACTTTTTGAAACGATTTCTACAGAGATTTGCCATCAGCTCCTGATGGAATACACAAAATCAACTGCACTGAGTTAAATGTTTTATCGTGTATTATAATGTAATCTTTTGTTGCTAATCTAGCACAATCACAATCTAAAGGCTACAAATCTCATGCCTTAGTGACATCCTCTGCTTTTAAGGACACCAGAAGTTCTCATCACAAGCAAGGACATGGATTAATTTAGTTGTTTTGACAGTCAGATCAGCAGCTTTGTCAGTGTGCAAGTGAGTAAGGCGTGAGTAATGATTATTTTTATTATACACAATATGCCATTTATCTTCTTGATTAATTAATTAATTGTTTGGTCCATGAAATGTCAGAAAATGGTAAAAATATGCTTATCACAGTTTCAACACAGCCCAAGGTGAAATCCTCAAATTGTTTTGTTAGAACAAACAGCTCACAGCCTAAACATATTTAGTCATGAGGGACTAAAGACACCAGAGAATATTCACATTTGAGAATCTGAAATCAGACAATTTGGAAATTTTCTTCTAAGTGACTCAAAACAATTAACCAATTATCAAAATAGCTGGCAATTAATTTAATGGTATGCAACAAATCGATTATTTGACTAATATAGCTAGATTAGATTCACTTTATTGATCCTGAATGAATCAATAAAGTAGAGTAGCTACTTGCTATTCAGTTCATGTGAGTGACCCCCGCAGTGCACAAAGGGGAATGGATTTCATAAAAGTGGACCACATATTTCCTCACTCAAAGCTTACTTCTAAAACTGTTAACCAGCAATGACTTTCCTACTTCATTTTTAGTGCTAATGTTTCTCAAAATTAAAGCCACATTTCCTACAAACTCTGATGGTGTTTCTTCCAGCATCTGTTGTTGCAGATAACTCTTTAGTTTTGTCATTGTTTACTACAAAACAACAGCTCCCTCATCCTGTTTTGTGCCCTAAATCAATCGGACAGTTTTCCCTCCAAATCACACCCTGTGGCACAGAATATAAAATGCCATGTAGAATTTTGTTTAGCAGTAATTACACTAATGTCTCACCATTTCTGTGGTAATCATTTTTGATGATAAAACTTTTAGCTTTAACAAAGTATAAATCCAGCTTTGGTCACGAGTAAATATAAAATATAAAATGCAAAAAGTTCCTTCAAACCCGTAAGCACCTGTTACGTTGGTTTGAGGATTTCATACCGAGTCTAGCCAGCCTCTTTCTTCTGCAACCTTTGAATGCTCCAGACAGTCTGTACTGCAGTCTGCTAAAATGCATGACATGTCATCCCACAGTGTTCATGAAAATGTGTTTCCCTCTGACACAAAACCAATGTGAGAGATTGCAATGCTAACTGTGTGTGGCTAATCTATTAGCAACGCTCCTGGCTGTGATGAAATGGACATAACGCTGATGACATTGTTGGACATGAACACTGTATCCGCTGCAGCTCGCTAACATCAGCCAGGCTTTGAGAAGTGCTTTCCGGTAGGATTTATTAGCTTATACTTATTTACTTATTTACAAAGGAGATGGAGATGTATCAAAAATACAGACAGGTAAGAAGGAGAATGCCGGAAATTGCAGGAGCCATACGTCTCTCCTGAGAGACTATATGCGCTCTCTAATGAAAATCTTTGAAGTCATAACAACACTGTCACAAGTCACACTCTTTTCCCACGAGGATAGAGTGTGATTTTTCATTTGGAGTAAATCACTGTGTATCTTTTCTCTAAAGTTTGTCTGTGTCTCCTTTTCTGTGTGATGTGATATGGGTTTATGGGTGCTGACAGGAGGGTCTCTCTCTCTCTCTCTCTCTCTCTCTCTCTCTCTCTGCGTGTGTGTGTGTGTGTGGCTGGGTGGAAAGGTGGGAGAGAGAGGTGGCTGGGCTTTTGCACCTTGTCATGCTTTGATAGGGCCTTGTTCCACAGAAGAGGATAGGACAGATGGAAGATGACAGATAGAGGAGGCGAGAGAGAGAGGGAGGAAAAAAGAGGAGAGGAGAAAGGAGACATGCAGAGGAGAGGAAAAGAAAGGAGACGGTAATGAAACACAGACAATTCACTGGAGGGCAGTGTTCTGCATGCGATGTCTGTGGTCTGAGTTAAAAAAGAAGAGAAAGATAGTAAAAAATGTGAAAGAAGGAAAAGGAACAAAGAGAGGAGAGAAGAAGGTGAAAGGATGAGTGGAGAGGAGAGGAGAGGAGAGGAGAAGAGAGGAGAGGAGAGGGATTTTTACACCTTGTCATGTTTGATATCTAACTCCATTGGAGGAGGGAAAGAGAAGGAGAGGAGAGGAGGGGAGGTGAAGTATTTTTGTAGACTGCCAAGACGTAAAGACAAGGCAGCAGAGGAAAGGAGAGAGGAGGAGAGGAACAGAGGGGGAGAACTTCTGCACCTTGTCAGAAGACAGGAGGAGGACGAAGAAGAGAGAAGAGGAGCGAAACTTTTTAGCTGACAGGCTTTGATGGAGTCTACGTCCACCAGGGAGGAGGACAGGAGAGGAGGGGAAGACAGAGAAACATTCATGCTGTGAGACGAGGAGGAGGAGGATTTGATTCAAGAGGAAGAGCAGAGGAAGAAAAGGAGGATGGAAAAGAGAAGGAGCATGAGGAGGAAGAGGAGGAGGCGAGAGTTTTCCATACTTTCATCACTGATTGATTTAATGGGTCTATGTTATAATCAATATCCTGCTCTCTGCCTTTATCTACTTCATGTGCTGTGTGTTTATACGCAGTTGCATCCAAATGATGAATGAAACCAATAAAATAAACATCAACGTCATGAATTTTCAATGGACATTAGTCAAAATTGATGTTAATGTTACAGGCTTATTACTGGAAAGGTGGTACAAATAAATGAATTTACATTGTTTGGTGATATGTGCCAGTGCTGATTAATATTACTATTAAGGATAATGGTGCTTTTTCACAACCAATACACACCAAATAATACATACACACTCACTCATTCATATAGACAACACAGACACCCTGACATACTGTACACACACACACTCACAGAGACAGAGGACAGAGGGAAAGGAGGAAGGGGAAAAGGGAGGACGTGGCTGTCAGACATAATCTGTCACACACGCAATGATACTGGAGTGCGAGTGTGTGTGTATCTTTGTAGGCACGTGTGATGCCATGTATGCCTCTAAGTGTATAATATTGTGTGTGTGTGTGTGTGTGTGTGTGTGTGTGTGCGTGCACGCGCTAGGGCATGGGGTGGTCACCCCTCTGCAGGGCGCTGGTGTTTTTAGCTGTTTCCCTTTTAGCGCTGTTCCTTCCTCACACTACAGTTCCTCCCGTCCAGATGACTGGCTTCAGTGAACTCTCCTCCACCTCCCGCCTGTGACTCCGCACAACCAAAGCAAAAAGCTGTGATATCGAACGGCGACCTGGCAGTTTATGAAGCATCAAGTGGGTGGAAAAAAGAAAACCTCATGTCTGACAGATACGATTGCCCCGGCGACATTTGGTGGAAAAGCCCACATAAGTAACAACATATGGATTGCAATTTACTGCACGCAAATAGCATAATGAAATTGAGAAAACTGCTCTATTTAGACGTTCTAAAGCCAAAAAATGAGTGATTTTAAATGATATATGGCCGGGTCTGTTTGTTTGGTGGATGAATCGCCAAATTTTAGAAACATAGTAAAAAATAGGGACTACATCCTGTCTTTCCATAGGAGTTTATGTTACTCAGTGTCACTCATTGTAACTCAAACATGCAGTGTAGGTTCTCAGGTATTCACAGGAACTTCAGTAACAAACTTGCCTTTAGGCGATGCCTCTGCCAGCCATTAAAATTACTGCATGTGAGGATTTTCAGCACACCACACAGTCTTATGGGATATCAGTTGATGTTTTCATGAAATTTCAGCAAATCAAGGAACCTAACTAGGATGTGTCCTGTGCTTCCAGCTGTAATGAGACAGTCCTATGTGGACACATTTGCTGAAAAATGCTACCTAACTAGAACGCTTCCTTGCAAATGAAACAGACCCACAATGCATGTCAAAGTGTTAGTATGTTAGTATGAAGCACTGAGCCAACAATCTGGGGCTGATTTTAGTGTCTTTGCTCTAATCGCTCCGTTAAGAAAATTCCAACTACTGTTTTTTTTCCGAGGTATTAAATAGAAGTCCTGTCACTGCAGTCAGATAATGAGCCTACAAGAACAACTGAACTACACTGTACTGTATAAGTGTAACACTATTTCGTTCCCCATTATTCCTGCTCTGACTAGAGCAAAAGCCTGTTCAGATCAGTATTGTAGGTGTCAGATCCTGGGCTTGTTTAACATTAAGCTCACACACATTAATCCTGTCAGCTTCTGCTCCCTACAGTAAAGTGCGACTGAAAAACAACAAAAAAAGAGAAAAACCTTGGATTATTATCTCTGCCTTAGAGGTGGTTCTCAAATATTTGAAGTACTGGGTTGATAGAAGATCAAAAGGGACCTGGTGGATTCCGTTTTTGCATTTAGAAAGAAAAGCTGACTTTACAACTCTCTGACACACACTCTCTGCTACACTCCCTGAATGCAAAAAAGGTTATTTTGGAACTCACATCTAAAGGCACAATTCACATACCAGTCGATATGAGAGAGTGAATGCATCTCTATTGGTCCCTGAGCAGGATGTTGAAAGCCTATTTGAGATGTGCCGGATTGTGCTAAAGCCTGCGCAGAAAATAAATTTGAAGAGCTTCTACCGTGCTGTCTAGCAGGAGCTGTTTCACTGAAAACAAGAAAAGATATGTGATATAGCCTACATTTGGACAAACATTTGGACAAATGACATACCGTCTGCAGATTCCCAGATATGCCAAACATGATAGAAAAAACCTAGTAGTTTTTATTTGTTTATCTATTTATTTATTTTCTGTCACTGTGTCAGCTGCTGAAATAATTCTGTCACTGGGGAAAGACCTTATGTAATCATTACAGTCATCAAATATGAATGCAGAGAGTATCAGCAAGGTAGTAGCAAAGCTTACATCCAGGGAGTAAGGCCAATTTTGGACAGCTTTTGACCAAAAATTAACTAAATTAACTTAATTAAAGGTGCAATATGTAATCAGTTACTTGCTCAACTGTGTAAATGACCATAGCACAACAGCAGGGGGTCCAAAAGTATTGTGGCTGATCTGTGACTGCTGGTGAGTCTCTTTGTATAATCTTTGCATAAAGGCAGAGCATTAAGTGCAGCCTAAAATATTTGTTTGTCTTGTTTCCTATGCTGGTTTCTTGACATGATACTGCTTGCAGCTCCTTTAAATATTTATATCTAAACACTTCTTAACTTTAACTTGTGTTGAGGTTTGAGAATATTGGCTCTAAATATGACTAATGAAATGCTATTTATCTTATACCTCTCAACCTCTTGAGTCTGCATTCAGATGCAAACTGCAGTAGCCACTAGATGGTGGCAAACTGTACTGTTCTCAAGAATTAAATTTATGCCATTTTATGCATGAGAGAATAATTTTTCCTTATTTTGTAAGCTTGTTGTTAGCTTAGCTTTGGTTAGCTACTTGGTTAAGGTTAGGAAAGAGTTATGGTTAAGGTTAGGAAATGGTTTGTGATGTTCAAGTTTAGGGAACGGTCATGGTTAAGGTTTGGAGGGGTAATGGTTAAGGTTAGGAAAATGTGATGGCTGAATCGGGTGATGATAGACATCAGAAACAGCTTTGCAATGCAACATGTTTATCCTATTAAAATGCTTAATTCAGCTTCCAATACTTTTGCTACACAGCAAAAAGTTACATGAATTTTAAAGTACATAGTCAAGGCTCTGATTTTAGGCTGTTACTTAGTGTTTATTCATATATTGGATTTCCCAAATACAGACATTATTGCCAAAACTGTTTTGCATCACTTGTCAGTGTCTAAGTTGGAGGCTGCCTGTCTATCTGTAGCTCAACATGTATAGATATTTATCAGTTGTGATATTTATATTCAAAGATGTGTTAATATATTCCATATGTGTAGAGAACTCTTTAAAAAGTGTGTGTCTGGAATTGTCTGTTGTTCATTTTTATCACTGGAGGCCCAAAATGATTGAAAATGACCAGAATTATTAATACTGGTCATTTAGTTCCATGACTTAATTGAAGGATGGGGTAGTTTTGCTCCAAATAAGATGCCTGCTATTTGAATTTTGTGACACACACTCAAATAAAAGTAGACTGTGGGCTGTTAATAAAATTATGAGACATTTTCAGAGCTTTGCTTGCAAAATAACTATTTTTCAGGGAGCAGTTTTCCTTCCAGGGAGTAAATTGGAGAAGACAATTCTAGAGGCTGGAAAATGAAATTCAGGGGCTAAAGTTTTATTTTTCTTCAGATAAAGGCTTTGGAAAGTAATGAACATATTCAAAAGAACTAAAGAATAACTCTGATTTCCGATCTCTCTCTCGCTCTCTCTCTCTCTCTCTCTCTCTCTCTCTCTCTCTCTCTCTCTCTCTCTCTCTCTCTCTCTCACTCACACACACTCATGGGCCAAGGCTATAAAGAGCTTTGCAGGGCTAATTTAGCATGGATTCATTTAACACAGGGAAAACAACCACACCAGTTCATAAAATACACTCATTAAGCACATGAACCCACTGCAGCCTTGAATGTGTGTTGTTTGTGTGTGTGTGTGTGTGTGTGTATGAGAGAGAGAGAGAGGGAGAGAGGGAGACAGGGAGAGAAAAAGTTTGAGAGAGACAGATGCTCCAATATTGTCGAACATGATGTGTGCGCGCCTGTGTGCGTTCATCTGCCTGAGTGTGTGTGCTCCTTGTATTTGTGTGTGCGTGTGTGTGTCCCGGAGGTGTGTTTGATCTCCTGACTGTGATTATGTGATATCCAGCCCTCGTCTTTGATCCCCTCATCACCATTAAACACTGCTGACGCCTGGTAAACACAAGCCGGCATTAACACACTGATAGCACTGCCTTGTCCCTGTTTGCGTTTGTGTGTATGTGTGTGTGTCTATGTGTGTGTGTGAGAGAGAGAGAGCGAGAGAGAAAGAGAGAGCGAAAGGAAGATGAAGTGCTAATATGAATGAGGGCACCCAGTAGAGTTTATAAGACTATAACACTCCCTTCACACACCCGCAAATATTAGAGAGTGCCTCTCCAGGTCCGACTCAGATTCACACACAGGCGTGTTGCATCTGGATATGATTTAGCTTGACTACATTTACACCTGACATTAAAATGCTTTAAAAACACTGGATTTGTCTGGATTTGTCTTTGCCATACACGTCACTTCCTCTGCTATTACTTAAGTCCTTTAACATCAGCATGAATCTATGAAGTGCTTGAAAAATCAAACATGGGCATGCTGCAGCTTGACAAAATAATTTAATGAACTTGAGAACCTCCTAGTGGTCCGCAGACCCACGATCATAAAAATTCAAGTGGCCTTCAGCTGTCTGTGGCAAAGGTAATTTTATTTGTTCATTTATTTAAGTATCTAAGTTTTAAGAAGTACTTCAAAAAACAAATTATTTCATGAGTATTTTTTGAGTAGATGAAAGTACAGTAATAATATTTCCATATCATCACGCCTGGCATGATGTGATAATTTAGTCTAGTTCAAAAGCAAATGATTAGTGGGCTAATATTCTAACAAAACATCAAAAACTGTCAGCAGATATAATCCATATTGTATATTACTAAGTATGTATTTGCCAGGGGAGGTGATGATGTTGCTTATTAATACGGTTTGGAGAGGCTTGGAGCAAAGGCTATTTTTTTTTTTTTTTTGAAACACAGAAATATCCTTTTTGCAGTTAAACTCTTTAAGAGCAAATTCTGTCTGAGCAGATATTGGCACTGCAACATTTTAGTTCAAGAGAAAAAAATTCAAGGAAAATTCATCACATGGACCTTTTTTTCTCTCTCAGGTAGGCCTTGAGGTGGTGCACCGCCCCTTTTAAAGGGAGCATTAAAGAAAACAGATTTTTTCTAGCCTTGGCATGGATGTTGCAGTCTGCGATGTTATTTAAGTGATGTTAAAAGATGGTGGGGGTGCTCCTTGCTACTTAACTACTTTTCTGTGGGAAAACAAGCCAGTCAGAACTGGCACCAGTTGTTTTAGCACACCTGGTCCTCATAAGAAAACAACCAATCATGTAAAATCATACATTTGCATCAGCCTGCTCAGCTTTAGCAGCCCTGTGGGGCAGCAGCCATTGGTAATGTCAGGGAGGAGGGCGGGACCACCAAGATTACGAGCCAACCAGTGGTTGGTTAATAATGAATGATTGTCCCCGGAAAGGTTTGTTAGATTCAAGCTGCAAGAGGAAACCTGGAAAATAAGTTAGCTAAAATTAGGGGAGCACTGATTTATAGTTGGAATATCAGTATTGGCCAGTATTGGCCTTGTTGACTTCCATCAGCCAATAAGATGACATTCAGTCATAAAAGTTAGTCTGGTGATGTACAAAACAACAAAAAGTCGATTTTTCTGCAATGCTGGCCAAATTAATGGTTATGATTGTGTCAAATCTTTCTCAGACTTTCCAAACCTCATCATCTGACATTGAGATTACCAAGCAAGAAAGTAATTTTTCCAATATATCTGTTAGCACGTGAATGCAGACAGTTTAGTACAGCACACTCTCTCTCTCTCTCTCTCTCTCTCTCTCTCTCTCTCTCTCTCTCTCTCTCTCTCTCTCTCTCTCTCTCTGTGTATGTGTGTGTGTGTGTGTGTGTGCATGTTTGTAGGGTAGTGAAAAATAGAGAGATGGAAAATCTTGTGTTTTTACAAATTTATATTAGATTAGACTGGAAGAGAAAAAAGTGGGATATGAGCAGCTGGGATGAGATAATGGATAAACACAGTGGAAAACAGATAGAATGACGCAAGCATGCAACTGAAAACACACACACACACACACACACACACACACACACACACACACAGACACACACAGATACCAGATACACACACACACACACATATACCAGCAAAAACACGTACTGTAGAGCAGCCTTTCAAATAAGCAGCCACATCACACAACTTTTCCCTGCATTTGAATTTTTAAAGATGCTCCATGTAGCATTTTAACATCAATAAGTCATTAGAGCATTCCCTCTGTGACACACATATAATTGAGACCATGGAGACCTAGGTGCCTGTGTTAGCTTCTGCACTGCATTTCAGACTAAGTGCAGCAGGGTCGGATTTGCAGGAAATCTGCTCTATTGCTTTACGGCACAAAACAGGAAGTAAAAGCTTTCAGGGTTTGTGACTTTCTGATTCAGATCAACACAGCAGGACGGTCAGAGCAGTGGCCATTTTTATGTGAAACATTCTGGTTGTTTGGCTGTAACTATTCACTATTATCTGCTACTTTTAGCAAATATCCACAGAAAAACATATCAAAAAACATATGGCAACATATAAGCAACATATACAAAATGTTGCTTTGGGGAATTTTGCTCAGAGGGTTTAACAAAAGCTGCCAAGTTAAAGCTTCTGAGTTTGAGAGGGTTAATAGAAGCAAATGTTGCTACTCCAACTCTTTATAGATTTTATTTTTTTTTAATCCAATTTTTTAAAAATCATATCTGTACACTTCTTTGAAGGCAACTTTTTTAGACAGGATGCATGTGTTGGTAGCCATTAAACTCTAATACCCTTAGGGATTGTGGAAGTGAATGTGATGATGATGATGATAATGATGATGTATCTCACATGTTGGGTTTACACAAGTTGACACATGCTTTTATGTAATGCTGTATACCAGCTGCAAAAAAAGTGCCCACTGGGACAGATTAAGTTAAAAGCTGAACTTGAGGATGTTCTTTACTGGAATTATGGAGACTTAAAAGTCATTTTGTGTCAAAGCTATACCGTCCAGCTTTATGAAACACACTGACAGAATGTGTGACATGCTCCGACACCAATAGAGAATGGATCCTGAAGTGAGAAAAGCCGCTGGCCCGATGAGAGCGAGGCAAGAGAAAAAGATGGCTGAAGAGAGGAGAGGAGGAGAGGTGTGACCCTCACTGAGTTTGTTACACAGACCTCTGAGGAGAAGCAGAGGGGAAGAGAAGAAAAAAAGGGAGGGAACGACTAATAAGTACAAAAGGGGAGCAGAGGAAGCACTCCGGTGTGTGTTGAAGCTGAATCCCAAATCAACAGGCCTGTTAAAACACCACCGATTAGGGAGCGAGGGAGAAGAGGAGGGCATGGCATTTTAGCGATCGTGTCAACAAGTCAGCAGGAAACTTTAGACCATGGAGAGATAAAGTGTAGGCCTAGTGAGCGAGGCATAGCTCTGTCTTTTATTGCTGGTTTCTACGCCATCATAGAGGGCTTTGGGTCAGGGATGTGCTGTCATGCAACATGAAGGGCTGAGAGCCTGCAGGTTTTTTCACTCCGACCAAATACTACAGCAAGTCATTTCACTGATTACTTCCTCCTCTCTGGTGGAAGGTGTGAAATTCAGTGAAATCACCTGCTGTTAGTTTTGGTTGGAATGAAAACCTGCCCTCTTGACCCTCCATCACACACAGTTGCACCTCCCTACTGTAAAGTCCCTTCCCTGGTTGCCTGTCAGAACTGATTTTAAAGTGGTAATCCACTGATTCCTGGTTTTTCTTTTTTCTTTTGGTCATTCCTGTTCATGTTTTGCTGCAAATTCATCGCAAAATCTGTAATCGTTCCGTTTCTGCTAAGCACTCACTGCTGCACTGTTTGATCTTAACCTCTTATGCCCCTGCATGTGTCAAAATGGTCGCACTTTGGTTAAGTTTAGGTACCAAAAACACTTGGTTAAGGTTAGGTTAAGGTTGAGGTTAAGGTTAGAGGACCTGGGACATCGTGGTAACAGTGATAAACATGCAGAAACAAATTACAGCCAGAAACGAACCCCCGACTTGATCTCTCATCTCTGGGTTGAAAGCCCTGTGTAGCGCTTTTGATGCTATAGCACGTCACCTCACTTCCCAGCACACCACATTGTTGTTATTTACACGACCACTAGAGGTCGCTTGACTTTAAAATGTAAACCCAGGTTGTAATAAGCTGCATGTTCAAACAAATGTGGTTGTTTTTTGGTGGAGGGCAGCCTTGAGTGGCGATCGCTTCTCCTGCTAACTACCGAGTTCTTCTATTTATCCTGAAAAAATGTATCATTTATTGTGCGACAGTTATATTTAAGTTCATTTGCAAAAGAAAAAAGAAAAAAGAAAGTAAAAACAGAGGTCTAGAGTTGTATCAGTTTCTGATAAAACCTTGTTTTTTCCACATAATGTCACACAAGAATATCCTACTTGTACGCTAACTGATAGGCGATACTGACTTTTGCGACGAATGTTTAGATTCTGGATTCAGCAAATTTTTTCACATTTTTTCAACAGTGCATTTACCTATTTTTGAAAATGAACTCATTTATTTGAACCTCATTTATTTATCTGAAAATGCAAAGGGTAATGGTAAACTAAGTGTAATTAACTCCCTTTCCTAAAGCATTATGTTGTTTTAAACAAACGGGTCAGGGGCTGGCCTGCTGATTCGGGATCCAATGTCAATCAAACTCCTAGCGTGCATTCTCAGTGCTGATTGGCTGTCACACCTGTCCATCCCCTCCCGCTGCGTATCCACTGGGGGGCCTCAAGCAGCATGTAGAAGGAGGCCTGCTTGTTGTACTCCTCCCGGTCTAAGATCCTAATGGTTATGGTCTTCCTGTATGAGACACACACACACACATACACACACACATAGAGGGAAGTGGTGAACATGCATGGTTAACACACTGGTGAGATTCATGTACGAGCACACAAATACACGCACACACACACGCACACACTCAAACACACGGTGGGGTGGCGTGGAGATGAGGTGACCCACATCCTGCAGCATGTTCACCCCCACACTGAGAACACATCAGGAGGAGATTAGCTCAGATACTGCTGTGTGTGTGTGTGTGTGTGTGTGTGTGTGTGTGTGTGTGTGTGTGTGTGTATAAGAGAAAGAGTGAAACCAAACAGAAAATGAATGTGAAATATATGTGCACATGTACATCCGTTTCTGCACTCTCCTCCTCATGTGTCTTCATGTAGCGCGAACATGCTGCCTGTGTGGTGCAGTGGATACTCCGGGGTCACGGGGTCAAAGGTCACGGCATCCGGGGCTTGAACCCCCGTGCTGACCTTTGGTGTCATTGGTCTCCACCAGGCGAGGCTCTCCGATCTCCAGGTAGAACGTTTTGTTCTTCTCGTACTCTTCGTCGTCGATGATTTTCACCTTGATGGTTTTACTGAGGAGGAGGAAGGGAGGAGGGAAAGAGGAAGAGAATGGAGAGAAGAGAAGGAAGAAGAGTAAGGAAACAGCAGGCTGGAAACCAGAAAAACCAGGAGGAAGAAGAGCAGTGCGTTCAAGGTTTTCCACAAGCATCTTGGAGGGACACTTTAAAATCCTAGCTCAGTTTGAAAAAGCATCAGATTGTGTGTAAATATGCTCACACTGAATTAAAGATGAGGTATAATTGAGATTATCCTCCTGACTCCTGAAACGTCACTAACGCAGGGTAGAAAGGCAAATATTAAACCTTTAAATACCCTTTTAAAGCTACTTTAATCATTTAGGATTTAAGATGGAAAAAACAGCCTATTTCTGATTCAAAACCAGTGTAGGTGATGATCCTGAAAATGGGCGCTACAAGAAATCAACTGCTAAGCAACAGGATCCAAGTGTGTGTGGTAAAGTATACAATGGAAAAAAAAATAATAAAACTTTCTGCATCTTACACAATAAAGTCTGTTATGTAATGGTTTAACAGTGCAGGAAAGACATTTTAAAGGCCATAAATTTGAGTAATTCATTTTAAGACACTTTCAGACTTTTTAAGGAGCTTCACATCCTCTTTGATGCCACAATCTGTAATCTGACAGCACCCAGCCTTACAGAGGATGGATTCCCACAGCCAGAGCAGCATGGATTATTTGCTACAGCCGCCAGCCATCAGCCACATGCTCAATAATGCCGGCCGTGGCTGGATAGTATGTCAACTCTATCAGCCATTTGGCAGGTGAGCAATAACGGCCAAGTTTTAATCCCCTCTAATAATTGATGTGGCACATAAAATGGTGACAGTGACACTTTGGGATCCAGCAGCTTCTGTGGTTGACTGAGCTACTTTCTTTCCCCGGATTTGACCCACTTCGACTATCTATTACACCTGGATCCTAGTGTGAAATTAAAATTACATCCCTTCAGATCTGTGTTGGTCCAGGCTCAGCCAGAAGACTATTTCTGTCTGACTAAGATTAAGAAAAAAAAAAAAAAAAAAAAAAAAACTTCTATTTTTGGCAAATAGTAATATATACGTTAAAACTGTCTTTCACTTATTAATTGTTTTCTGACCAGAATCCCAAAATATGACAACTAAATCTAAATGCACATCAATGAGAAATCTGACTAGATTAAGTAATTCATTAAGTGTATTGTATGATGTGTGATTGATGTATGACTAAATGTACTTTTTACACATATATGTAAATAAAAAAAAAAAATGTTTTCCTGCTTGTGATGCTTGCGGGAATCCAGACAGGAAAGGACAGTCATCAATGTGGGTTACAATTCACCATCAATTCAGCCAATCCAGGATGTGGACATTGTCATTAAAACACTGAAAAATACTTCATTTCAGAATAAGGCTGAATGTCTGACCAATATTTAACCAATTAAGAAATGACAAAAAAAATACTCTTTTGGTTGATGAATGTCACTTTGCTTTCACATTTTCAGCTGAATATCAGGTGAATTGATCCCAAGTTTTTAAAGATACCATGCTAGAATCATGCATTCAAGTATATAGCAGAGAGTGGCACTTCAGAAGAACAGGAGCTCATACAAGATTACAAGAAAACAGACAGGAAGACTGAGCAGGAAAATGGTGATATAAAAAGAAAGTCGTCTGCTGCTTCAACAACTGAAACAAGCGCAACCGCTCCTGCCACATGTTGATGCGTGCCACAGTGGAAACAGGTTACACACCAACCAGCTCTACATGAAGCTCAGCCTCGCTTACTGTCCACATTTGAGTTGGCTGCACATGTGCTTTATCTCTTGGCAGATTCTCTGTGAAAAACCCAGGAGCTTTACAGTTGAAGTCCCATCACGGACAAAGCCCAGTATCTTCTTCCTGCTCTGCTCCTCCAACCAAGCCTTTAAATCTCTAATTAATTACCAAACAACAGTAAGTCAGTGAGCAAAATCTAAAAAAAATGTCCTGTCACTGAAAGAGGACTGCTATCACAAAAACTTCAGCCATGTGTAGGAATTACGATTGACTAATAAAATACTCCAGTAAGTGTGTGTGTGTGAGAGAGAGAGAGAGAGAGAGAGAGAGAGAGAGAGAGAGAGAGGGAGAGAGAGAGAGAGAGAGAGAGAGAGAGAGAGAGATCTCACACAAGGCAAGAGACTGTATAGAATGGGTGTGACTGTGTATTTATTTTGGCTTTGAGTCATATTTGGACGAGAAACTAATGTGTTATCCGGGGTCACAGGGATATAGAGTGGGATCCAATGTGTGTGTGTGTGTGTGTGTGTGTGTGTGTGTGTGTGTGTGTGTGTGTGTGAGAGAGAGAGAGAGAGAGAGAGAGAGAGAGAGAGAGAGAGTGAGAGAGAGAGTGTGTATGTGTGTTTCAGGTCTAGAACAAAATCTAGATTCTGATCCAAATCTACTATAGGCAATGATGAAGACAGCTGATAGACTACTCATAATCTGGCAAAGGGTAGGAAGGGGGAAAACACACACACACACACAGTGTGAACTTGTATAACCCATTATCTCCAATCACAGACGCACAACCTGTTTCAAGCCATCAACTGTCCATGTGATTTTAACACTTGAATACACTCTTTCTTGTTTCAGCTGCCACTGGAAAAGTATATGAGTGTCAGGAATAGTATCAACCACATTACACACACACACACACACACACACACACACACACACACACACACACACAAAACTCTCCACTGTGCACAAACAGCATGCCTCATTTATCTAAATAGGGCACACACACAGCCTGCTAATCTATTAATTACACCTTTTATTAATGTGCTCTGTGTGTGTGTGTGTGTGTGTGTGTGTGTGTGTGTGTGTGTGTGTGTGTGTATGGGTGCGTGTGAGCAGCCTACAAATTATAACTTGTCATAGAGATGATGTAGATGCACCAAGGGTTAATCGATTAACTGCACACAGATATAACAATCACGTGGTTGGGGCTACCCTAATAAACAACACAGACACGTACACACGCTCACACGCACGCACGCACACACACACACACACACACACACACACACACACACACACACACACACACATGGCAGGGGTTAACTCATTACACCACAGGGATCAGTCCATTTATCACTGTCCCATAAGAGCAGATGGAGAGCAGTTTGCAGCCTCTGGCCTGCAGAGGCTCATGAGCAACGTGCAGTCAGTGAACATCCACAGACGGGCCGCATGATCCAAGCAGAGGGGAGGGAGCAATGCCCTCAGGGTGGCGCCCTTGAGCAAGGCATTCAACCTCCCAGCTGATGCACTGGGGCTGCTCAGACGTTCAACTGTAGGAGTCTGGCTGGACAGTGGCAGTGTGGGACAAACATTTAAATACTAGTACTGATAATACTGCTGCAGCTACTAATACTGTTACAACACAACCACCACTAGTACTGCTCCAACTAGTACCACTGCTGCTACTATCACAACTGTTAGTAGCAGTACAACAACTATTAATACTACTACCACTACTAAAACTACTATTACTGTTACTACCTGTACTGATACTGTGTTGAGGTTTGAGGACTAAACACTGTCTGGTTGATTAAAAAAAAAAAAAATCCCACCTACTCTTTATCTCTGGATGTTTGAGAATTGATGGTTGTTGTTATGGTTGTTTCCCACGTTGGGGGACAATAAAGTTGACTAATGTAAATGTAATGTAATAAGGTTTAAAACAGGAAGGAAACAGTCTGAAATCAATAATCAAACAGTGATGAATCAGCGTAATGGAAGGTCAGGAAGCCTGAAGCTGGCAGATCTCACATACCATCATACTCCCCCACACACATGCACACACACACACACGCATGCACGCCTGCACGCGCACACACACACACACACAGGCACGTGCATATTCATACCAACATACCCACACAGACAGCATCACCACATATTTGTCGACTGTATTCATTATCTCTGTCGCTCTCTTTTTTTCTCTCTTCTTACACACACACACACACACACACACACTCTCACACATGTACACACTTCCCTCAACTTGATGACAAACATGTTGGCTGTACAGTACACTGTCGCGTTGTCATGACAACCCAATGTTTGGGTAACCAACAGGGGTGGAGGAGATTGTTTCCAGACCAATGATGTGTGTGTGTGTATGTGTGTGTGTGTGTGTGTGAGGACAAGTGAAAGTGTGTTTGAGAGATACAGAGAGAGGATCAAGTGTATACACTAACATGATTTGTGTGTGTGAGAGAGAAATTCAGTGTATACACTAGAGTGAATGTGGTTTGTGTGATGTGTGTGTGTGAGATGTGTGTGTGTGTGTGTGTGTGTCTCTGTGTGTGTGTACGTGCGTGCGTGCATGCGTGTGCGCGTGCATGTGTGTGTGTGTGTTCGCAATGCAAAAGTTCACATGATAGAATATGAAGGTTGGAATGTGATGTGCGCCAGGAAAAAGGTGACAATGGCACATGGAATGTGAAATTCACACTCACTCTCTCACTCTCACACACACTTGCACACACACACACACACACACACACACACACACACGCACACATATAGCATCACACTTGCAATGAATTCACAAATGCATCATGTAAGCATGCTTTCACACCCACACACACAAAAAGCATCATAGTTGCATGAATTCACAAATGTACCTTACATCCGTTCACACAGACACACACACATACACACACACACACACACACACACACACACACACCCACACACACAAACTTTGCTCCAGGGGCCAGTGTGTGTGTAAATCTGTCTGTGTGTGTTTCCAGAGAGTTGTCCTCTATTTGACCGTGTTAAAAAGCCTAAAACACACAAGAGAACATCTGAGCAGCTGCCATAGATACACAGTCCTCCTCCTCCTCTTCCTCTCTGCTCAGACTCGCTTTCATCCGCTGTTCCTCTATCCTGGATTTTCATAAACAAGACCCTGTGCTTCCAGCCTGGCGCTGCTGGAAAACACCAGTCTGCCGACATCACACACAAGTGTGTGTCTCTGGGAGAGCGGAAATTCCCGTAACACTTTCAGCATTTGGCCTTGTAAACCAGTTCATCCAAAAAGCCTTCATAAATACAGAAAACACACTGAGATCAGCCAATAGAATCAAAGACGAGCCAACGGACCCTTTAAAACCCTTAACCCTTTCAAACCTGACAAGATTCGCTTGATTTCTTTCAAAAACATGAGGACAAAGGCGATGAGCAACAAGAACTTTCTGCAAAAGTTGCAATAAATTAGGAAAAAGTGAGCAACAAAAATGTCCTGACAATGAAAAAAAGTAAAAAAAAAAAAAAAAAAATCAAACAAGGAAATGATCTGAAAGTAAGGAACAAAAAAGATCTGAAAATAAAAAAAAAGGTAAAACAAACAAACAAACAAAATAAATAACCTAAATATTAGCCTAAAAAGATTTTTTTCTCCTGTAACACACTTAAACACATAATTGCAATAATTACAAATATTGTTTTCTGCACATTTTACCCCTTTTTTTTTTTTTTTGGTCATTTTCTAATTAGTCTGTCTCTGTGTCTCTGTCTCTCTCCTATTTCCTAATTTCTTGCAAATTTTCAGGTCATTTGTATGTTGCTCATTGCCTTTTTCCCCACATGTTTTTTGAAAGAAATCAAGCTGGTTTGCTCGGCTTTCAAAGGGTTAAATGTTGTGAAAGGCATTTTTACGCACAAGAAATCTGACACCCAGCTGTGTTTCAGAGGGTTAATGAAAACGTTAACGTTAGGTGTTCTCAGCTCCTCATCTCATCAGCGGATAGGCAAACACATTCACCAAGACCAGAGGAAAGTGCTGGAAATGTGATCCCATTCCACAGGCAGAGTGACATCCAGAGGGACCATGTCTGAGAGAGTGAGGGAGACCGAGACGACAACTTGTGTTTTCCAACCACATGAAAAAATATGAAGCCAAAATATTACAAACATACTGACTGTCCAGCCATCTGAGGGATGATTTAGAGCCCCGTCACCCATGGGAGTCCCCGGTTACAGCTTTATTATTAAAAACTAGTTTAGCTATTAATTGCTATAATTGCTAATAATATATCCATTTAAAAACAACAGAACATGATTAAATTGGCGTTTAAATCATCCATTTAATAAAACTGTGATTTTTTCCATTAAATATGCAAATAAGTGTGTGGGTGTGTGTACTTGGGTGGGTGGGTGGAATAATGTGGCTCAGTGCCAGCTGACATTTTTTCAAGGCAGTCCGATCTACATGACCCAGATGACACAAGCACTGTGTGTGTGTGTGTGTGTGTGTGTGTGTGTGTGTGAGTGTGTGTGTAGCGTGATTATACCTCTGTTACCACTGTTATTTTAATGTCCATTAAAAACATTACATGTTGCATCACATGTTGCACACAAACCTCAGTCTCTCTCTCTCTGTGTTTGTGTATATGTGTGTGTGTGTGTGTGTGAGTGAGAGAGAGAGAGGGAGAGATAGAGAGAGAGAGA
>NC_043994.1:6718912-6738912 GCF_902150065.1 Myripristis murdjan
TTCTGTTGCTGGCAGCTATCACTCTTCATACAAACTACCCAATTCTGGAAACAAACAAACAAACAAACAAACAAACAAAAAAAAAGACTTACTCAGACTTTACATTCAACAAACAATTTTGCACATCATGCAGTGGTACTAAATATTTCACAGTATACAATCAAAATCCCTACATTTTCAATTTGGGTTTTGAATTTATGGGTGAAACATCCACCTTATAATGTTCTGCTTCTGTGACTATCAAAGTTGTAAACACTCTTAAACCCGTGTCACTCCACCCAATTTCGAGACACCAAAACCTAAGAGCACTGCTTTTGGGAAAACCACCTTGGACGACCTCATTACAGTGATGGAATACTGGCGTGAAGAAAGCTTGAAGTCTTTTCATATCGTAGTGGAATGATTGGAAACCAAAAGAGAAAAGAAAGGAAAAATGATATTCGCAGTTGAAAATGCAACTGCTTGCTTTGGGAAGAGATTAGCAGAGACATGAAGTGTGTACATTTTGTATTAGGCTAAACATGCAGATTGAGTGGCATGGTCCTTTAATTGTGCTGCTCCACACTGAGCACACGTCCCAGCTGCAGCAGTGGACTTGTCTTTGGCAGCAGGAAGCAGCACTACTAAACAGTGATTGGTGAGCGTTCCCAAGTTCGACCACACAAAGGACGGCAGGGGAAAAGCAAATGGCAGAGCTATTCACAGGGCTGAGCAGCGTACAATAAACCTCCCTGTCTTTCTTTTAGCCGCTTGCTCTTTGCCATTTTCCTTCACAAATTTGTCGGGGCGACAAAAAAAATCCTCTTTTTCCCCCCTTTGACATTTCCTCTCTGTCTCGGTCTGGACTTTTCAGTTGCTCTGCTCCTTTCTCCACTCTTACTTTAAACTGCCTTCCCTTCCTTTACCCCCTCTTTTGATTCTCTCGCTCTTCCTCCTCCTCTTCCTCCTCTTGTTGGCTGGGATAAGTTTAGCAGTACCACACAAGGCCAGTTGGCAGTGCCAGCCTCTTTCTCTCTCTCTCTCTCTCTCATACACACACCAAATCTCATTCATTTTCCCAACTATTTCAATTGAAATTTACTGGCATGAATTAAAGACGACCCCTCATTTTTCTCTCTCTCTCTCTCTCTCTCTCTCTCCTCCTAGGTTGACTTCAAAAAGCGTTATTGGCAGCTTTATTGATTCAATTACCTTCTCGCTCCTTCCCTGTCTAAGACGTTCCCTTTGTCCCCCTCTCTCTCTCTCTCTCTCTCTCTCTCTCTGTCAATTCAAATAGCTTTATTGGCGCACCTCAGCGCAACAATTGCGAGTGCTTTAATATTGGCTGACCCATGTGTGCAAACCTCAATAAACAAAGTCAATTAAAATGTCTTGGCATGAGGAAAATAACGTCTCTCTCATTCTCTTGCTCTTCCTCTCTTTTTCTCTCCCTCAATGCCTTCGGTCAATCATTCTCTACCCTTCAATTTCTCTGTTTTCCTCTCTCTATCCCTTCTTCACCTCTTTCTTGTCTTCTCAATCTCCTTCCTCCTCCTTTGTCTTTTTCTCCCTCTGCGTCCCATCTCCATCCCTCTTTTTCTGGCCCTTTTCTCTCTTCCCTTTTTTTCCCCTCTCTGCTTATTCCACCATCTTTTCCCCTCTTTTCCCCTCTTCTCTTCTCTCCTTTCTCTTTCCCTCTTTCAGTGTTTCTCACCCTCTCTTTCTCTTTTTCAGTTGTCTTTATTGGCATGGAAGTAAATCCATCTGTGTTGCCAAAGCACATAGACAGGGAAAATCATAAATCACCACATCAAAAAACATGCGTATCTGTTAATAACAGTAAAAGTATTTTAAGATAATGATTAAAAGAATATACACAGCTACTGTACTGTGTATATGTTGCACATGTTCTAATGTTATACCTTGAAACAAACAGAATAGATGAATAACTTTAAAGTAGCTAAGAAAAAAACACATTTCTATCTTTTTTGACAAACTAAGCTGCTTATCATGTGGTACTCTCTCTCTCTCTCTCTCTCACTCTCTCTCTCTCTCTCTCTCTCTCTCTTTCTTAGTCTGATTTAGTGAAGTGTTTGTTACGATGTTGCCAGTTGGCAGTGCCAGTCTGCAATGTATTGGCTATGGGGGACGGGTTGGTGGTGGAGTGGGTTATCGCCATGACAACGTCCGGCCAGCACGCCACGGTTTTCCATGGCATCTCCATGGCCATTATATGGATGCCAAGGACAAGACGATTTTCAAAGAGAGAGAGAGAGAGAGAGAGTTGTAAAAGACAACAGAGAAAGTAGAGGAAGAGCAACAACCCTCAGCTCTCATTTCCTCCTCCCTTCCATCTTTCCTCCCCCTTCCTGAGCCCCGATATCCCTCGCTCCCTTTTTCGTCTTGTTTCCCTCGCTCCTTAACTCTTTGCCAGCTTGTTAATACAGAGGTAGTCATGGTACAAATCCCACTGTTTACTGCTTATGTCCAAGAGCATCACTGCAGCAACATACAAACACAGGCACTTTTAGCTTGTAGTATAATGAACACCCGATACATCTATCTATCTATCTATCTATCTTTCTATCTATCTAGCTGGTGGTCAATCAGTGGTTAAAACCTAATTTCATCCCCATTTCAGCGCTCAGAGAACAAACAGTGCTGTTCCAGCCAGCTGACTGACATGGGTCTTATGAGTTTGGGATGGTCCAGTATATTGGTTTCCTGTTATGTCACGGCTGATATGGGCTTTTTATTAAAAATCAGATGGCGGTTGGTCTGTCTCGTCCACCTTCACCACATCCATTTCATAATGGGTGTGTTTGAGGTGTGTTTGAAGTTTGTTTGATGGATATGATGAGGCTTAATGACGCTCTTCAAAGTATTTGACATCATTAGTAGTTTTTCTGAAAGCTGAACTTTCAACTGAAAAAAAAAATTGCCTTTTTTTCTAAGAACAAAATTTATCAACTGCTTTCCATACACTTAATGTCAATTTAGAGTGTGGCAGCTGGAAAACAAAAACAAACAAAGAACATGTGCCTTAACCTGGGGTCAATGTAGTACATTTGATCAAATTCCAGAACGCACATGAATAAGCTAAATGTTTTATTGCAACTGCAGTCTAATTAGACCTGTTTCAGTGTTTGAAAGCTTGTATTGGTGGGAGTACAGCTGCACCTCTAGTTCTGATGCAGGATAAATGACTTCAGTCATCTTGCTCCCTGTATACTGCACGAAAAGCCATCTGCCCATAAATGGCCACTGCCTTCACCCACATGACCTTTTGCCCTCTCTCCTTTTTAGGGCATGTATACAGAATCGTGAGGCATGGGACGTATACAGCCGTTGGCATGACAACCATAAGGAGATGACAAGAAGCGGATGGCCGAGGGAGATAAACAGTTATCTCTGTCTGCCTCCATCCTCCTCCATCTCTTGCTTTTCTTCTTCTTCTCACCCACATATGGCTGTGTTGTGCAGATGGCGGACAGTCATGTTAACCACAAAGCATAACGAAAGAAGAGCATTCTCATATTCTTTATGTGGCCCTGATTTCCCTGAAAGAATGAAGATCGATTCACCTAAACAAATTAGGATTTTACTGCCCTGCATAACAGGGCACCAGTCAACATAAATCAATACGTCAATCAATCGGTATCTATATGACGTGTTGGGTTGTTAAGTTACCTGCACATTATATGATGGTTGTGAAATAGTCTCATTAGTTGCTCTGTGCTCCACTGGGCTGCTAATCCATAATACTGGATTTGCATCTCTCCATTCACTTCCATCACCCAGCAAGCAAAAATAACATTTTTAGCACATCAACAAACATGAGCAAAGTGGATTATACCAATCTAGTAAAACAACAAGTCCCCGTACCCATTTATTTTTGTGTAATTACAATTATTTGTGAAAGTGCTATCACTTTGTTTCTTCATTGCATAACGTTACTATTCAGAAAAATAAAAATAAAAAAGACATATTTAATTTCCAAAAAAAAAAAAAAAAATTGTACTGGAGCCTGTTGTTTTTCTTATATACTAGCATAATCCGCATTGTTGATGTTTGTTTCTGTGCTGATAGTGCTATCATTGGAGCTGTTTTGCTATGGAAGTGAATGTAGAGATCGCGGTACAGTAATGTGAATTAGCAGCCCAGCGGAGCACAGACCAACCAATGAGGATATTTCACCACCATGTGGATTCAAATCACACCCAGGTAACTGTGCAACCAACACTCTGTCAAAGTTCAGTTTTTATTTTTAATATGGGTTACTGGGTTAGCCAATATCTTTTCATTAAAACAACTTAGAGCTGAGATTTTGTGCTGATATTTAACATCCTGACAATTTTCATGGCAAAAAAAAAAAAAAATGTTTGGTTTCCAGAATTGTATTCTATTCTAGTCAGGGTGGAGAACACTGAAGCAGCATGTAGACAATCATGTGGCACTAAAACTCACCAGTGAAACTGATACTAATGAAATTCTTTCAGGTTAACAGCCCCATAACGCAGTGTGACTCGCCCCATCTGAACTCTGGCACGCACCGCTGCTTTTCAGCGTGCTAGGCATTGCATTATAAGCGCAATAAACCTCTGCCACGTTCAAACACTAGTCTCCACATTTTTAACAAATGACACCATTACTGAGAAGACGGTCAGTGCCTTTCAAATCGTTCCCTATCATGGGTTTTAGTGGGAAATCTGTTGTATTGATCTACAGCACAAAACAGGAGGAGGGCGCTGCTCTTCCAAAACAAACAGAGCCAAGGCTTCTGGAGTGCCCTGGAAAAAGGAAACAACAGGGTTTCTGGGAAATATGGTGTTAATTTTGAGACTCACTAGCACTAACAATGGACCTTTTCCTCTGGAGTCATTTTGACTTGATCAGCAGGGTGTGTCCAGTGACATTAAGGTTCTGTTCATCTAGGTCTACCAGAGCCAGGGCACTCCCTCTCATTTGTTTCCAGATAAATTTGGTAGTATATTAATGCCTAAAAAATGATACACCTTTTGATGAAGAACAAATTTCCCAAAACACATAACTGAACAATCAGCTGATTAAATGAAATGCACAAGGAAAGCAGAATTTCACTGGAAATATTACAGCTTGTTTTCCTGTAACTGCGGTCAGGGAGGAACCTCCATCATATCAGAGCTGGCCGTCACTGACAGGCTGATATCTGATATTAAATAAAAAACCAATATGGGCCTTTTAGCCTTACCCGTAATATCTGTATATCTGTCTGTGTATCTTTCCATCCATTCCTCCATCTTGTATCAGTAACGTCCCTCTAATCTTAGTACGTGAAACAGATAGCTCTGAGGTCAAGCATCTGCTCTGAATGCTTTTGGCTCTTTGATGCTGTCGGACGGCGTGTGATGCATCTCTTCCTCTGCGGAAGCATAGCTGACCGATCAAAGTCGTCACACAGTCCACGCATACACACACACGCACACACACAGACGCACACACACACACACACACACACGGCCATAACAACGTACACAGAGCATCGAGCCAACTCTTCACATGTGTGTTTGGATCGGAAGAAGGTGTTAAGCTCATGGCCTGGTAGGAACTTCCTGTGGGTGAGTACGCGAGTGTGTGTTTGTGTCTGTTTGTCTCTCCCTCCCTCACACACCCATACACACATGCACATTATATTATTTGGACAACAAGACTGAAATTTAACACGAAAAAGCAACTGTTACACTTTGCAGCACACACACACACACACACACACACACACACACACCTTTAAAAAGCACTACAAATGTCATACAGCCCATTAGTGACAGGAGGCACTTGCTCAGAGAAATCATGGATGAGAGAGTGCAGGCTAAAATGAGCGAGAGAGGGAGAGAGTGAGAGGTGGAAAACAGAGAAAATGGATGAGTTCATAAAAAAATATTCTTGTCTCCAATCAAAATTAAACTCAACTGGTCAGCTATTTTGCAAAAGCAGTGGCCTCATCATTCCCCTGCATTGTGCTGCATTATAATATAACTTTCTTTGGCAGGGTGGGTAATAGCAGCCACCCCTGGCATGAAAACATCTTTTGAGCGGAGTTTGAATTGGGCTGAGTGGCTGAAAGAGTGTAAAAGAAAGAGGGCACAGGACAAAGAGACAAAGAAGGGAACGAGGATAAAGCAAGAGGAAGGGAAGCTTGATGGATTGATGGAGAGGAAATAGAGAGATGGTGACAGAGGTGAAAGGAGGTTAGTGCCATCAGCATGCTCGAGTCCCCTGAGACAAGCACCTGATTTGCCAGGGGTCATGAGGAGGTCAGCCAATCACAAGCAACTGCTTTCACACATGCACAAATGTCTAGTCTTTGTGTGCGTGTGTGCGTGTGTGTATGTGTGTATGATATATATTTTGCAGTCAACAGATTGGCACAGCTAGCTGCAAAGCAAGCAATTGTAAAGCAAATCACAGCCTTAAAGCAAAATTGAATGTTGGTAGAGTGTTGGGTTATATAGTCCACTCATAGAGAGATATAAATGTACAGTATTGTGGGTTAGTAGTCCAGGGCAACACTAAGTGGACTCATGATGTCATGTACGAACAACCCAACATTTTACCAAAGTTCAATTTTGCTTTAACCTCGTCCTTCTACATCTGTAATATAAAAATGGGCTAGTCTGCAAAAGTTGCATCATTCTGTTAAATATATGTTTCCTACAAAAACGTGTTCTGACTCACACTGATTTTCTGCAATCAATCATTTTGAAATACAACTTCTCAGTTGCAAAGAAAAGTTTTCTTCCCCCAGTGTCCAGTGATGAAAAATAAGCACCTACATTTCAAAATGTCACACTAATCGTTCTGCATGATGAACAGGCAAGTAAAAGTTAATTGAGAATTCATATTATGCCGTTCCTCAAGGCCAGCGTGCCTGAATCAATATGTGAGAAAGCGATTAACACTCTGCCAAAGCTGGCACTCCAAACACCAAAAGTCTAATCTGTCATTGATAAGCTGAATCTGAAGAGGGGGAGATGGAGGAGGATGAGAGGAGACGTTTAGCAGCCAGATGTGATGTAACTGCCCCCTCTGCTATATTGGGGTGAGCGCTTGAGCAGAAACCTTGCTTGGAAGTTGGATGAACACAAGTGTTGTTGAGAGTGCATCAGTGTGGTTACCAAGTGAGCACCAAGCCATTACAGCTGAAAAATTCTACTTGCAGCGAGCATCTCGCCATCTCAATCTTTTGGTTTAGCAGGGCATGCAAAAGCCTTAGTCAGATTCTGTGCTATTTTGCTTAAAACTGTGCAAATCAAAGGCCACCGGGCACAGAGAAGAAATGAGAAGCTGTGCATATCAAAGTGCTAAATAGCTGACCGCACTGAGTCGCCTGCTGTACCGACAATCACAGCCTAAATAGAGGGCTGGCCTTAGTGGCTTGAAACAGAGAGAAAAAGAAAATGAAGGGCGATTGGATTGGTAACAGTAGTGCAGATTACAATCACCTCACCCTGTAACACACCGCTCATCCAATTCTCCGCTTCACTCAGCCTAAATGAGGTTAAGGCTGGGAAACAGTCGGGCCTATCATTATCTTTAGATAGATGGATATTGAATAGCAAAGCACTCAGTGTGGCTATTCCCCTCTCTCACTCAATCACACACACACACACACACACACACACACACACACACACACACACAAACACACACACAGATACACACACACACCAGTAGCGGTAGCCAAAAGTCCGGCAGGGAAAATGACAACCTCTACTTAACACCTCGGCAACCAGTGTCATCGTCATAGCAACCGTACATGACGCTCCAGACAAGCCCAGAAAGAAAGAGAGGGAAAACCAAAAAGCTTTCCATACATGCCTTAAAACACACACTCTCTCTCTCAAGCACAAACACACACGCACACACACACACACACACACATTGCATTCCTTAGGGGTACGTTTGAGTATTTCCCAAGGCATCAGGCTGCTGCCACCATTATTATACCACAGATGGTTGAGAAAATGACAAAAAAAACTTAAAGCATTTTTAAAAATGAAGAGGGAAGAACTGAATAGAATAGTCAAAATGAAACTGTTTGAGGTTATGGGGCAAGCATGATGTGAATTTACAGTGGACTGCTCTTTTATTCCCTCTCTCTCTCTCCAGGGTCTCCCTGAGGGGTCAAAGTTCACCAGGGTCGGTGATGAAACATTGATTGGCTGTAGCCATTTGACCTCACTCTCCTGCATATTAGTCACAGGACAAGGGTCACCGTGTGTGTGTGTGTGTGTGTGTGTGTGTGTGTGTGTGTGGGGGAAGCGGGTATTTGTGTGCTGTGGCATGTCTGCATACGTGTGTGTACCCATGGCTTTGAGTGTGTATGAATAATGATGTATGAGTATACATCATATATAGATGTTATTTCTGTGTATGGATATCTGACTCCTTGTACGTCTGAGTGTGTCATTATGTTTGTGTATGCGTGTGTGAGAGAGTGTGTGTGTGTGCCTCTATACCCTCACTGTGTATTAAAAGTGCCTGTTTGGTGGTGTAGGTCTTGTTCTCTTTACTAAATGGCACAGTTTATTTCCACGGCTGCTGGAGCTAATAGATTAGCTCTTTTATTGATCAGGAATGGTCTTCCCCATACTATTGATTAGACTGGCTGGGCCATCCTGCCCCGACAAGCTGTCCCCCATGTATCACAAGAATTTCATTAGCATTGGTTTCATTTAATCCTGCTCCAAAAAGATTATGTGCCCATACAAATATGGTTTTGTTTTTAGCTTACATAAGTGTCAAATATGTCGGCGTTTGTCACAGAGGATATTACATAACAGTGCCAGCAGGGTTCGACCATCACAGGGATTTATGTGAAAGTCAATTTAGTGTTAGACTGAGACCCATTCCCTAACCTCTAACCCTAACAAGTGACCTCCTTTTCATGAATTTCTATTGATTCCCCAAGGAGAGATTTGTCTGCTGGACATCATATCCAATAGAAAGGTAATATTTATATCATTTCCTCTGTGCTGAACCCAGACAGAGTGACCCAGGTTACTCAGCTGCTGGTGACCAGCAGAAACATCTTGCACTTGATTTCAAATTTTTTGTTAACATCCAAAACAGTCTTATTTTTGCCTCAGTGTGATTTTGTATTACGTAAGATTCCAGATGTGGACATGACTTAGATTATGTGAAATATCTTGAAGGGAGCTTTGGAGGACATTTTGATACCACAAGAAGGAAGAGAGGCATGCAAACACATAAACACACACACACACACACACACACACACACACTCTCACACACACACACACACACACACACAATTTGCAGGTGTCAGCCTTAGAATAAGTGACATCATCATTGCGTGACAGTGACAGCGGCTCGCTGTGACTAATCTCTCGCCCTCCTCACTGATGTCACCTGACACCTGTCAATCACATCGCCACACCAACCTGGCCAAGAGGTCACACTCTCCCACCCATGGCAGCCGTTACCGTCGGTCACCGCAACCCCTTGATGCTAAGACAATGCCTAGTCGTCAGGAATGACAAACGATGCAAAACAGTGACACACCAACGTCACGCAAACATGCCAATAACATGGGTGGACACAGGCAGTGGTTTCACTGTGGATTAAGCAAAGTGAACATCAGCATGACTTGTCTATGTCCACCTTCTGACCTCTGTGCAGGTCTCAGTTAATTTAATTATAGTGAGTGGTAAGACATGAAGAACTAAAAAATAGCTATGACAAGGTATGCAGGATGGCATAGTGATTAAAGTCCACTCAAGTGTACCAAACGTGCTTTCAACTGCCATGTCTGCTTTTGCTTTACTTAGATTTACTACATTTCCCAGAATGCCTTTTTAGGAACCCCAGAGAATAAGTGTTAACTTTGTGCCTTCATCTGTTGATTATGTGCAATGGTGAAAAAGTCAAAACACAATATAGACCTTTTTCACAGACATGAAATAGCAGATCAACACTGTTATAATAATATTAATTACAGCTCTGTTCCGTAGAGCTAAATTGAACGTAACCTTCATTAATGTCATTTGTAACACCTGTGGTTACTGGCTACTACATGTCAAAATGGCTGCTGGTCTAAGGGTTTCTGTGTGAATGAATGTCAAAGGCAGACATGAATGAATGAATGAATGAATGTCCAAGGCAGACATTGATACATTAGAATGAATGAACACATTCATTCATTCTAATGTATCATTGTTTTGAATCACAGACGGAAAATGTGGCATCTAACAGAGGAGTTTAACATGTTGCTTTTAAAGTTAAAGCAGTATAACCAAACATTCACCTGCTTTAATAAATAAGACTGTAGGTTTTTTGTGTGTGTGTGTGTGCGTGTAATTGATGCTTTAAATATCAATCACTGCACTGGTAAAATTTAAACACCATAACTTGCATAATATTGAAATCGCTGCTGCTGGAAGCAGAGAGGGAGGCTCTGTGATTAGGTGTAGGATCTACAGTTATGTAATAGTGTGTTTGAGTTTGTGTGTGTGTGTGTGTGTGTGTGTGTGTGTGTGTGTGTGTGTGCTAAAGAGAGAAATAGAGATAGATAGAGAGAGAGATTCTTAGTGTCTATGACCTTGCCTTGAAGGTAAACAACTCGTGATTTGGCAACTCCTCCAAGGCAGAGAAAGCCACACACACACACACACACACACACACACACACACCTCCTACTGCTGTTCTTGTTTATCACATGTTTTGCCTAGAAACAGCCATGCTGGGAGAAGACAGCACTTCAAACCCACCAAATACTGACTCTGGAGAAACATAAATAGGTCAGTGGTAGTAGTGGTTGGCTTCATGACATCTGATATTTATCTGTATTAAAAAAGGAGCAACTACATAGAAATAAATGAGCACATGAAATGAGTGGATGCGATAAATCACCAAATGAAAATATATTAATATATGGAGATAACGGGGATGATAAACAAACGAATAAATGAAAAATGAATAAATCAACAAATAAATATGAACAGACAAGTACATAAACAGCAAATAGACACAATTTAATAAATGATAAATGATTAATAATAGATTAAAATAAACACTCAAGCAAACAAGTAAATAAATCAATTCATGTCAACAATATACACAATGTAAAAGTAAAAAGACAAAAAATAAAAGCAAAACTAGGCCAGATTTTAAATATGCTAGTCCTTTTCAGCCAATAGGAATAAAGCAGAACAAGATCATATAGAGACAGTCTCTGTCTCTACTGAGATTGTGCTGTCAGCCGACAGATCGCACAGGCACTGGCAGCAGCACAACTGCAGCTGTGAAGGCTTTTTATGTGTGTGTGTGTGGCATGTGTGTGTAATGTGAGAGCTACTACCAATCTGTGTGTGTGTGAATGTGTAACACTGGTGTTAGAGCCTTAGCACCACATATATTTAGAGTTATGATAATGTGGTACCTATAGAAACTCTGTGTGTGTGTGTGTGTGTGTGTGTGTGTGTGTGTGTGTGTGTGTGTGTGTGTGTGTGTGTGCGTGCGAGTGCATACATGCATCCAACTGAGAAATTGTTTCCTCTTTGGTCGGTTTCATTAGTGAGTCCATAATTATCACCCCATCTGCTCCCAGAGTTCAACTCTGCTGCGCTCTCTCTTTTCACTCTCTAAATAAAAGATTCCTAAATCGGAGCCATGAGGACTTCTAACTGATTTGCAAATGAACATTAAAGCACTGGCCCACCAACGTGCACGCCGATGTAAATGCTTTAATAAAAATCCCTCCTTAATGCTCTTAACTTGTCCGCCTGAGGTCTTATTAAAGTGAATCTATCCTCCTTGGTCCGTGGGTGACTTGTTGACTTAAGGGTAGCAGGTGAATTGTTTACTATCAGAACTATAGCTAAGAAATGCAAACGCAGAGGTCTAATTCGTGTTAAAAATGGATTCTTGTTCATTCCATTTCATACTCTCCACCTTCATCTGACATTTTCCAAATAGGGGGAAAACCCAGCTGTGATGGGAAAACATATTGAGCTACATTTCTTGGAGAAGAAGCCTCTCAAAAACTTCATTTTTCAACTGCTTACCTGATAGAAACACCTACTCTGAATGCTTTCAAAAAAGACATTAATAAGGTTTTGACGCAGAAAAGAGCCCCATGTCGGACTGTGTTGAAGGCTAGCAAGAAGCTACGGCAGAGTGGTTTCTTGTTGCTTAAGTTAGCAGTGAGGGTGCACTAGACAGAGTTATAAATACTTGGTATCAACATTTTAATATGGCCTGGGTTGAAAAATGCCAAACATATTTTTTAATTATTGAAATTAATCTATTTGTCTTGTTTCCATTCATCTTTTCCAGGCAGGTACCTAGCATGTGGCATGAAAACACTTGGATGGAAACCAAGCTGTGGGCAGAGAGCAACAGAGGGAGACATCGTGGTGCTTTAGTGATGCTGCTCTGAACCTTTACGCCAGTAAACACGCTGAAGCTGAGCTGAGCGGGAGAAGCACATAGGCAGATGGAGAGACAAAAGCTGTTTTCTCATGTGAACTGTGGACAAGATCATGTGTGACAAATCTGATTGTCCAGAGTTTCCCTTTCACACACAACAGAAGATTATCCGGGTCAGAATCCTCACCTACTGGAAATATGTTTGGTCTAGGCAAGGGGTGGCACTGGGTTAGAGCGTGCAGGAGGCAGGACATGACGCATAAAGTACGTTGCGTATTTCTGATGATTTCGTTGTCAGCCTTCAAGTTCCCGAATCTCATCGTTAGACATTTCCGTTGGTGTCTTCACGTAAATGATCCCTCGGACGCTTGTATTTCTCTGGTTTCTCACAAGTCATATGAACACCAACACACCAACTTGCTCGCTGTGATGTCTCCAGACAGTGACCTGCTCTATTCACATATGGGTTCAACATTACATGGACTTTGCACCGGGACCTGGCGGGGTAGAGTCTGTTTAATCTCCGGTCCAACTGATTTGAACATTTGCGTTCTCACATGCAGCTCCTCCGGGTAATGCCTACATAAGCTAAGGGTTGCAGTGCATGTGTGAGAGGGACTAGAGACAGATGAGGGCACTGGTGTCCTATAGTGTGTAGGTTGAAGAGAACAGGTGGATTCTCAGTAGGAAGAAAGCCCGGCCTCCCACTCTGTTACGAAACCACTAAGACGCTGCGAGGGCGCGGAAATTAACAATGCAATGTTGCTGCTAATTGAGTGGAAAATTATATTTGGAGCAAAGTGTCAAACCTGCTGTGAACAGGACATGTCCATATGTGTGTGTGTGTGTGTGTGTGTGTGTGTGTGTGTATGTGCATGCATGTGTATGTGTGTGTCCAAAGTGTATGTAGGTATGTGCATGAATATGAGGACAGTATTTATGAACATGAGTGTGAAAGTATGCTATCAAGTTCGTGTGGATGTTTTTATGTCTGTGTGAGAACTTTAACTCTCTCTTCGTCTCTCTACATTTCCATACATTTTAGTCATTTAGCTGATACACACATACACACTCCTTCCCTGCCTCTTTCCCTTTCTTTGCTGTCATCATCTAAGGACTGAAGAAGTACAGAGATGCCGGTAAAGCACCAGCCAAAACACTGAGCGATAGTGTTACAGTGCACCAACTGATAGAACTGTAGCCCTGCATTCAGGGAAAACACACACGTGCACACACATACACACACAACACACTCTGTAATGGCTTTGTTTTCCAGGCAGCGGGGCACCAAGTGCATCAAACATCTCAGAATAGAACTGCTGATGCCCAAAATCCTCAGATTTCAGAGGTGAAACTGGAGGACTTTTTGCAGGAGCATAATGGGACTCTCTGGCTCTGTTTCGACATAGATGAGGAGCTCCATTCCAAAATGAGATTAATACCATCTGAAAAAAAATGACACCTACTCTGATAAAATGATTTAGAGTATGAAATTAAAGCCTATGGGGTTGCTATTGCAGTCACATATCATCTTAACACTACTCTTTACAAAATACTTTTGTTTTTGTGGGTTATATTCATTAAATATGGAACATTTGTAACATTGGTTGTGATATCTTACTACAGGTATGATAGCCACTGTACATAAATATGTTTTCTCATCAGCTTTTGAGTCCTTCCACCATCTATCATCGCCATAAACTCAAAGTTTTACCCCAAGAACAGCACCTTTTTTCCTATTTTGATCTAAGAACTTAACTAAGAAAATCAGAAGTATAAAGCTGATCAGAGAGCTTCTGCAGGCCAGTGTGTCTCATCCCTCTCTTCAATTCAGAGTAGGTTTGAAGCTGTAGAAAAAAAGAAAAAAAGAAAAAAAAAGCCACCTTCCCTGTTTACATTCGCTAGCGTCTGAACACGATGGAGTACTACTGCACCTGAAGCTGCTGATTAAGCTGAAGGATTGTACACTGGTGGCCGGTCCAACCCAGCAGCAGGGTCAAAACCTGCTCCTCTGTCGAAGATCAATGAGCCATTATGTGGCCCTTGCTGCACAGGCTTTATTGGTGAAGGATCAATGACCTACCGTCTGGACTTACTGGATCATACAAGACCTATGGGATTTACACATACACACACACACACACACACACACACACACACACACACACACACAAATGCCTGGTGTTTGTTTCTAAGCACCTATTGCACTTCAGCTGTGTCTTCGTAAGAGTAATTCAGAGCCAAGATGGCCGCCTGCTTCTCCCCCAAGACCCTGGCTATAGATTTGGTATCAAAGGCCACACACACACACACACACACACACACACACACACACACACACACACACAAGGGCGCGCGCGCACACACACACACACACACACACACACACACACACTTGTCAGTGAGACATTTCTTCCCTTCTTCTGTGTTCTTTCTAAAAGTGTTCATTCATAAGTAAACCTTATAGACAGCCAATATTTATCTACAGTTTCTGTTTATCCAACATGGACCTGACAGTCTTCACATCAAAGTCTCAAATGCAGGTCATTTGGAAAAAAAGAAACAAGTACTAAAGCCTCTACTCTTATTAAATTATTCATAGTTCAAAATCATCATCAAGAAATGATGCCAAGAATATTAGGAAACCTTAAGGTGTTCAATGCAGAACTGACACAGGGTGACTGAAACGAGGACCATTTAGACTCAGTTGACAAAAAACATGTGTAATTGTGTGTAATTTGATAGCTGAGTCTACCAGTCTCTCATGATCAGTTCAACTTGCTGATTGATTATGTGCTCATTCAATATTTTTGGTAGTTGAGTCTGAAGCGTCCTCACTTCAGGTGACATTGGACAATGTTGTGTGGTGCACTTTTAAGTCTATTGTTGACAAAAAGATCTGAATCCTGCGATGATGCTAGGTGATGATTTGTTTCCAAAATGGTTATGAACACAACTGCTCAGGTTGTGCTGTAAACCAGTCGGGTTTGAACGGTGAGTTTTCGATAAACTGGACTTGTGTTGTTGTACAAACAAGCGAGTGCTACGCTTTTCCACTGTGAGCCCAACTGGGTGTGACCTCTGATAAATGACAGCCAGTATTTACACCACTGTAAGACTGATAGCCTATGCATTCTATGACATTTACAGAGCTATGTGTTTTAGATATAGCGTTTGGGAGGAGCCGGGCGAGAGAGAGTGAGAAAGTGACAGAGTGAACATCACCAACGGGACCTCCTATCTCCGCTAACACGGCGTGGACACTACAAACAAACTGGTTGCTCCATGTGTGGCTCTATTTTTAGTAACTGTGGGCGGGGCCAGAGGCTCCGATTGCACTGGGGTCTTCAGTCTTCATTCTCAACCAGCAGCAGCAGAAATCAATCTGATCAAATGGAGGTTTCTATCTTAATTTGTGCCTATTTGGTGGTTTGACATGAAAACACTTGCAAGCCTGCATGGTTTTCATCAAGGACGATAAACCTCACTTGATGAAGACCTGTATTTTCTTATGAATTCAAGATGAAGATGTATGATCGGCTTTGAGGATCACGGAGAACACGGTGATTTCATCTGAGTATTCGAGTGCTGCTCATCCACATGAGCGCAACACAAACCCACAGAAGCCCCACTTGCCTTCACACACAAACACACACAGTAACAGGCTGTAAGGGACAGGAGTAAACAGAGCACAGAAAAGGGAAGAGAGATTTATCGAGGTAGAGAAAGAGACATGAGATTGAATTGGATAAAAGGCCTGTTACTGTGATAGATGAAGCGATGGAGAGGTTGGGACTGGCCGGTGTGCTTATTTACCATCCTGATCCACTAGCTGGCTGACTAGCTGTTTGATTAACTCTTTGGCCCTGTTCACACCTGGCATTCACACACCAGGAGCATCATATTAAAGTGTGGTACAACAGGAAGAAGCCACAACAACAGGCAAAACGGATTCTCATGGATGGTATTTAATTTCCGACAGACTAGGCATGTCAAGGGCAGTGTTGCCGTCTGCCAGTTAAAGACATTTGGCCTTTGCAAACAGAGATGATATACGATATCTGTTCAGGGCACTGGAGACGGTTGTGGATACGCACTCTAATGCCAGGTGTGATTAGACTTACTTAGAGCTGTCCATTTGTGAGCAGATCAAGACACATGGTAATGCCAGGGGTGATCACTGCCGCTGACTGACTGACCTACTAACTTACCAACCGACTGGCCGGCCGACTAACTCATTTATTGTCAGCCTGTAAATGACTGGTATGTTGTCTGACAGGCAGACTGAACCGCTCTGTGAAAAAGGGAAAATAAGAGAGAATTCACATTTTCTTCTTGACCTTGAGGTTGTTCTACAAAACAGAGAATTTGACAGATTCTGTTTTGCCTCAGTCCTCACATTTGTTACTAACTATAAATCACATTTATTACCAGATGCCGCCACACACATAGAAACCAAAGCTCTCCACCTCCCCATCCTTCTTTCAGCCTTTATTCCATCAAATTAGAGCAAGAGAAGAGAAGAGGAAGCACAGACAGAGACAGCGAGGAATCGTAACAGCTCATCATTGCTTGTTTCCATGCCATACCAACCTCCACTATTACCGTCTGTCTCTGCCTTGCTACTATCGCTCCTTCTGTCAATTGTTTTTCACATTTTTGTCTCGTACTCCTTTGTCTCTCTCTCTCTCTCCTTTCATACTGCTGGTCTTGGAGTCATTTTTTAGAGATAAAACAGGGAAACTTCAAGGAATGAGTTATAATGCTTTTTTTAAAAAAAAAAAAAACAGTATTCATTTGAAGATTTTGGGGCTTTGAGACTTTTTTCAGAATCTGCGGACAAGCTGAAAATACATGGGTCGGTCTAAACATGAGCTGAAAATGGCCCAAAACGTTTTAAGATGGAATTTCCCTTCTTATGGTAGAGACTTGCCTGAATTAAAGTTACAAAAGATCATATGGAGCCTTAAGATGCTTTCTTCTGGTGGACAGATGGTCAAAGCAGAGCAAGGTTACACTCTAATCTGATAGAGAGAAAGAGAGAGAAAGAGTGATAGATAGAGTGAAAGGAGGGATAGGGAGATGGTGAGGGAGAACCTGAATTCGAAACCATTTAAAGACAAAACAAGTGGCGCCGGAAAAACAGATATAATCCAGAAGATTTACAGCAGTGTGGAGGTGGGGAGGTTAAGAACCAGTTATCTGTGTGTGTGTGTGTGTGTGTGTGTGTGTGTGTGTGTGTGTGACCTTGTGATATCAAAACAATTGCACCATCCATGTCACCCCTCACCCTCATGCTCATCCTCTCTATCTCAGTATCAGAGTGGGTTTATTATTTGAGCTAATCCACTTGTGTCGCCAAAGCTCAGCCAATGTTTCACATCCAAAAATTAACGCAAGTTTATTCATTCAGGCTTATCTGCTTTAACAAAACAAAATCCATCAGAAAGGACTTTTTGCACACAGAAAAACAATCAAACAAACCTTTAAGGCATCGCAGTGTATTTTTTTCTGTTTGGCTGGACAATATTCATCTTTGTCACAGAATTTCAACACATCATTTCTCTGAGGCCGAATATATACACTATATATCTAGTTTACATAAACTCATAGATCAGATCTTGGGAAATAATCTCACTGGTTGAGATAAATCTGAATGAGCCCAAGTAGCTCAGGATTTGAGAGCACATATTAATTAACTAGCAGCTCATGGCATAATAGGCAAAATCTAAATAAACAAAATTAATGGCTATGATTTCTATTATGTGTCATTCATGGCCATGGAAGGTCAGCTATGCTAAACGGTTAACACAGATGCAGGGTTTTCAATGTTCCTCATGTTCTGGACCCCAAAGTAGACTTTCATTTAGTCACGGACCCCCCACTTACACATTTCTTGTATCGTAGCAGTTTTGACTGAATTAAAATTGTATTCAAGTGAAATTAAACTAGGACCCCCTGGAAGCACTTCAAGGACCCCTGGGGTCCTTGAATGCAAAGTGCTATTGGTAGACTGAATTACTTTAGTTAACTGTGAGAGAGCCAGGCTTCATTACGTTAGCTTTGTCCTCTTTTAGGCCCTGTGTTTTTCACTCGGCTGCAGTCTAAGGGTACTTAGGTAGAAAATTGTGGCTCTTTGGCTCTGCCCACTGAGGTTTAACTGAACCAGTGAAATCAATTTGCCTCTGAGACATGTTTGTATTTATGCCACTCTACCTTTGTTATAAATATACAATTGTACAGTTTGACCCTCATAAGTTAGTATAATTTTCATCTTTCTGTCTTTAAAAGCTTAGAGCTTTGAATCCAAAACAAATTCAAATTCAACACATCTCATCTTCAATCTGACATTGGTTGCAGTGTGCAGAGAGACATGCATCTCTCTCTTTCTCTGATCCAGCTAATTCCCTGCACCCATTCACACAATCAGGAAGTACTCAGCCAGACAACCAGTTTGCAACCTCTCACTACCACCCACTCAGCCAATCAAATCCCTGTCTTGTCCTCTGTGTTAATTATTGGTGTCCGGGGTGACGAGTGATGTCATGCTAAGCTGGGCACTGATGGCTCAACAGGGATTTTCAGCACAGGAAAAAAAAAATGAACATGCGTGCACACACAAAAACACCCACAAAAAGTGCATGTAGAAGTGAAGTAACAAGCTTGTACACACACACACACATGCACACATGCAAGCAATTACAATCAGGATTAATTGAGTCAGGGTGAGTACAAAACAGCAGCTTTGTTAGCATAAGTGAGATTAACATGAAGAAGACTTCAATCAACACAAACTGGCTTGATGCCTCATCTCTCTCTCTCTCTCCCTCTCTCTCTCTCTCTCTCTCACACACACACACACACACACACACACATACACACACATGTTCATTGACACACACATGCATTAATCCTACTTACAAATCTCCTATTTAAAAAAAAAAAGAAAAGAAAAAACAAACAAACAAAAAAAAAAAAAACAATATGTGATCAGTCAGGATTATGTGTGGCAGCAGGTTAAAACCCAAAAGCTCGTCAGGCAGCTGGAACAGCCAGTCTACGCTGCAGCCTGATGCTGCAAAGCAAGGCACTAACACTGACAGGATTAGGGGTTCAATTTCCTGTGTAGCTGTGTGGCTCGAACAAGGAATGACACTGGAGATTTCACATGATTTAACATGATTTCTGGCCCCAAATGTATTTTTAAAGCAAACAAATTGTCCAGAAACCAGATTTTGAAACCTATTACAGGCTACATGACTGTAGATGCATTACATTACATACACTTTTTGCATTACATCATATAGGCTCAACTTGCCTCTGCTCTTTTCTCCTCACAATGAAGCCCCTTGCTGGTTGCTTGTGGATGTGTTGACGACATTATAGATTGAATAGATTGTAGATGATCAACTATGATACAAGTTTCGCAAGTCTTGCTTTTATTTCCTTGTTGTAAGCAGCGACCAATCACTGGTCTACAATGTTTCACGTCACCTTTTAGTATCTGCTAAGCTCGCTTGTAACCTCAACGGAGATGGTTCCAAAAATAGTATCCGGTACCAGATACTATCCCAAACCTTTGCTCAATGGAA
>NC_043994.1:6746412-6763912 GCF_902150065.1 Myripristis murdjan
GGATTGAATTATAAAGTTTGTTGAACTGCATCATCTGGGGAGTAAGCAGACAGACAGAGAAAAATAGTCCCTCGCTATCCTATATCGACTTGAACACAAGTAAGCATAGTGCATGTACACACTACAGGGCAGCCATGCACTGTAGTGCTCGATTATACATGCATGTGTGCCAAGACACACACACACGCACACACACAGACTCCTCTCCTACATATAAATCATGCCTAGGGGGGACAATCAATAAAAATGCGTCTAAAACTCCTCAGCTTCTCAGAGAGAGAGAGAGAGAAAGACGGAGAGGTTGTTTGACAGCCGCTCTCATTCCTCGCTCATTTGATCTTTCTACAACATGGAGGATGGGGATGAACCCAAGATATTCCAGGCACAGTGGAGGAAGCAGGGAAGGAGGGAGTGATGGAAAAAAGAAAAAGGGAGGGGGGGCAGCAGAAAGGAAAGGAAAGAGGGAGAGAGCAGGATCAAATCGACTTACTTGAGGCACTGAGGAAAGAATAGGAAAAAAGGTAATGAAGGGAGAAAAAAAAAATCTAAGCTGATCGAGGCACTAACCAAAAGGACGGAGGAGAGGAAAGACATTTCAGAGAGGAGGGAGGATGGGAAGGACAGAGGGAACGAACAAGGGAGTGAGGAAAGAAAAAGAGAGGGACAGCAGGGTCAAACTGAGCTAATTGAGGCGCTGAGGGAAGAAGCGAGGAAAGGAAGGAGAGATGAAAAGAAAATCAAACCGAGTTTTCAAGGCGCCGGAGAAAGGAGGGAATGGGGAAAATGGGAGAGTAGGCAGAATGAAGACTTACTGGAGGAATTAAGGAAAGGAAGGAGGGATGTGGAGATGAAAGGAAAGGGGATGAAGAGGAAGGGAAGGAAGGGCAGCAAGGAGGGAGGGAGGGAGGGTGGAAGAGCTAAGCATGTGGGGATCAATAGTGATTAAGTTGGGAGAGCAGAGAAGGAATCCAGAGAGCATATCGAAGCTGCGACTATACATCAGCGGAAGATACCATCTGGAGGACTGTCAGGGGTGAATCCCACATTATTCCTCAGAGACAGCTATTCTCAGCGGAGACATGCCTGGCATTTAGCTGTTCAAAGCATCATGATAACAAAAACTAACAGAGAGAACTGGCTTGACATCATCCAAACGCTAACATTTCCTAAAGGATAACAGTGTGTGTATGTGTGTGAGAGAGAGACGCTGCCACAATTTATTTTACTGCTGTTATTTTACGGTTGCATTTTTTTTAGTTAGGTTAGTTTAGGTTCACTCTGCCCGGTTACAAGAGAAGCTGGGCTTGTAAACAAAAGTCACATGGACTCACAAGCACCTTGTTTACTGGTCTGCTCTGTATTATTCATTTTGATTCCAGTCATTGCTTAAAGCTAAGCATGACGGACTTGTCTGTGCTCTGACTCAGACCGATTCAATTAAAATTCCTCATTTGTGCAGTGGTGGCAAACACAATCATAAGAAAGAGCTCAGGTAAAAGCACTGCTGTCATTACAGGGAGATATTTTCATCATTATTTGGGCAGTTTTATATGATACTGTTGAACTGTTGTCTAAAAAGCACAACTGTGACATTTAAATGGAAGAAAATTGTGCACCTAGAATCTAACAAGCTGTTTTGGAGACACTTGTTCATTATTAATGAGCCACTGGCTGCTGATTGGCTGGGAGTCTTAGTGGCCCCGCCCTCTTCCCTGACATTGATAATAGCCGATGCTCCACAGGGCTGCTAAAGCCGGGCAGGTTTATGCAACTTTCAGATACAATACACGATTGGTTGATTTTGGACAAAGGCCAGTTATGAAAAAACAGCTGGTGTCAATTCTGATGGGCTTGTTTTTCTGCTGACATCATTTCCCTCAGAGAAATTTATGAAACAGCAGCCATCTTCAACATCATTTAAATAAGATACCAGATTGCACCGCCCATGGAAAGATTAGGATCTTCCAATTAATAAGTAAAGAAAAAAAATCAAATTGAAAAAAAAAGCTTTTAAGTAAACAACAAAAACAACAGCTGTATAATAAAAATGAATGAAAAAATGGATGAAGAAATGACTGAATAAATAATAATAATAATAAAAAAAAACATCAGCAAAGTCAATGTAAATGGTTCTGCAAGGTGGTCTTCAGTTCCAATGTTCATCAGGGGAATTACAGTGCGTGTGACAGCTACAAAGCTATACTTTGAGCACTGAGGACGCCTCAGTTGAGCTGCATAAGATAAATTATTCCAATAAACAATGAACCGCGGCTGATTTGCACACTAATTTCCCCCAAGTGTGCTATTAGTATGGAGGGAAGGTGAGCTCTGTGCCTCGCTGTATCACTCTACGTCTGTCTCTATCTGAGACTGAGGATAGACACAACATGCAATATTCACCAGGTTGGAACTGGGATTAAAATCTATATTCTAGAGAGAGAGAGAGAGAGAAAGGGTTGATAAATGACTGCATTCTGAAGATGATTCTGTACCCATGAAACATGTTTTCTCTCTCCTCTACACACACAAACACACACACACATGTGCATCCACACACACACACCTGTCAAGAAATACAGCTTCTAAAACATTCATCAAACCCACTAGAGATCCCTCAGATCCCAGTCGGGGCCATCCATCATTTAAACTGGGAACCAGCGGCGCGTTTTCAAGATGGATGTGTCATTTGCAGCACATTTGCAAGCTCAGCCTGGGATGGTGTGGGTGTTTTCTGTTAGCTTTCCATTTAGAGAGGGGGAAAAAAACAAAAACAAAAACAAAAAAAGAGATGAAATGATTGGTCATTCAGAAAATAAAGGCCACTGTGATCACCAGGAGGAAAGAAAATAAATTACAAGATGTTCTTTCCCCCTTCAAACAAATCTCCTCTATCCAAAAACATGAATCCTCCATTGTAGGCTTGAAAAAAAAAAAAAAAAAAAAAGATTAATCAATCTCCCTCCCTGTGTTTCTGCCACGCTGGGCTAAAATAGAAGCTGTTACACACCAGTTGTGGACCTAATTGGACATGCTCTCATTCAGGACACACGCATACACACACACACACACACACACACACACACACACACACACACACACACACACACACAAACACACATTTGGCATTTATCTGAAATTTGCCCAGTGATCCAAAAGTTTCTTCCAAGTACACATCTTTGCAAAAGTAGCTTTTACACACACACACACACACACACACACACACACACACACACACACACAGAGAGAGAGAGAGAGAGAGAGAGAGAGAGAGAGAGAGAGAGTAGGCAATCCGTAGTTTGTGGCTAATTGGTTCCTCTTCCTTCGATCGTTGTGATTGGTCACTCAATTAAACCAGGTGGGTATCAGTGATTAACACAGCTGCACAGTCATTCATCACGCCACACACACACACACACACACACACACACACACACACACACAAGAATCTGTATTTCTCTTTGTCTTTTCTTTTTTCTTTGTCTCTCTTCTTACTTTGAGTCACTCTCTTTCAAGCAGATGAAATTACCTCACTTGCATGAACAAATATGAAAATAAAATAGGAAGGAAATCAAAATAAAGACAGTATTTTTTTTTCTGTCTTTACGCATGAACAGTAAACTGAGTGGGTGAATCATGTACTCGAGACCTGCTCCTTGCACAAAATGACAAAATGCAGCTGAAACAAACAGCTGGCCAACAAACACAGAAGGCAAAGCTGTGAAAAACCTGCCAACCGTGAATGCATCACATGACCTCCACGGCTTGTTACCCACAATGCAGCACGACCGTAATCACAAGGCCTGGCAGGGGCAAGGCAAGATGGAGAACACACACACACACACACACATACATACAAGCATGCATAGACTCCTTGATAAACCTTCCTTTTCTTCAATTCCCCACATCAGCACACACACACACACCGTGACATGAACCCTCCGAGTCTTCAATCCATTCTCTTCTCACGTCAACATACACACACTCACACACACACACACACACACACACACACTGATGGATGAGAAGTATGAAGTCGCAGCAGGGCAGATGAATAAAAGATGACAGCGGAGGCAGTGTGGAGGGACCTGTGCTGTCATACGTTACTAAAATCAAACCCTAGGCGGGATTTCCTCTCTGTATGTGTGTGTGTGTGTGTTTACGGGGAAAGTGTCGGAGCTCAGCCAGGACAGGCAGCGGTACCATTTCCTCCAACAAGTCAGAGTCTATCTTTAGTCTCCAGCCCGCCGCTCCTGAGTCTGCCCGGCTGAGAGGGAGCGGTGCTGCGTGTCCCGCTGGTGACATGGCTCCTGAAATAGCTCTGGGCTGTAGGTGCAATCACACCTACGTTTGGCTTTCTTTGGTCCAAATCAGAGCAGAAAAAAAAAAAAAAAAAAACGACTTTTGTTGCATTTTTATGTTTGGATCAATTAGGTTGCTGACTCAACCAGGACAAAAGTCACATGCACTCACAAGTAGTTTGTTTACTGTTTTGTCACCATGATTTGAATGAATGGAAATGTTATTGTAAAATTGTAAAACCAATGGGAGAGCTCTGCTCTGCAAACAAAAAGCTTGTGAAACAGGGTTTTGGTGGGTTTAGCCTCCACTTCATCACCCACGGGTCTTGTTAATGGAATAAATGATGATGGAATACTAACATTTAACGCCAAATTAGGTACTAAAATACTTCAGAAATGAAAACCAAATACAGTTTATAAAGAGTGGTAGAAAACAAGTCAAAAAGCCTGGTCGGTACAACCTGTCAGACCAGCAAATCTTGAGCTTATCTGATCCCCTTATTCTCAGGATCATTGTGTAAGCTTGGACCAGGGTGTTTGAAACTAACCTCTTCAACTCTGTTACATCAGAGGAGAAAAACTCACACACTGACCAATACAAGGGATTCCTTATTCCCAGGTTTTGTCTCTGAATCTAGGGGAGGATTAAGAGACTTCACATCTGGCAGAGAGACAGACAGAGAGATAATACATAGACACAGCATAGAGATGTTATTGTTCACTATTGGATAGCACAGCTTTCCAAACTGGTTTCTTACAGTTTTTCTCATAATATTATAATATTGTGTTATAGATGTTCTGAACTAAAATTAATTCATCATCTCAGCATGGTTTGAACTTAGGATGCAAGTCAGTAAAAAGCCATGTAAGAGCTGTGTTAGGTGGCAAACTCCTAGAAAAAAAAGTTGGTGGTAAAATAATATAAACCGATACTAATGTTGTTTGTCAAACTGATATCAATATTCTACTTTTGCTGCATCATTGGTTTGAACATGTATACTGCTGCTGGTTTTGGAAATTTTACACTCTCCACACTTCTTTGCCAATATAGGCAATACGGTTATGGAGTGGACAAAACTGACACAAACAGAGAGAGAGACAGACAGGAAAGCTAATCAAGATGGAGGAGAGACACTGAGTGAGAATCAGACTGATAGACGGTCCTCGTGCTTGTCTGTACGTGTGATTCAGGCTGATGGACCCATCTGGTCCTTAGTCAGAGGCTCCAGGCTGGCTGAGCTTTAATGATGCTGAACTACAGCAACGCTACAACCTACAGGACACTCCGACCCCAAACACTCATCCTTACTATTCTGACAATCTGCATCAACCGTGCAAATGCTAACCTTGTGGGTAAAGGTTATTTCTGATATAATGCTCCTGCTTGCTGCTCTGACCCTTTGTGTAGATTACATGATGCATTCCAGCAAATGTCATATCTGTGTGGCTACTCATTTAAAGTTGAGCCTTTACCTTGAATGCACATGTATGAGAGAGCTGCCTCTCAGTGCTTACAGCTCACACTAATGACATACTAATGTCCCTTCATTATGCTCCGTCAATAATGAATGAATGAGTCAGTGAAGTGAACATGAGTGGTTGACTGTTTTTCAGTCAGTCAGTGTGCACTGCAGTAACAGGACAGATAGACCGACGGAAGCTTGCAAAAATGCACAGGGATAACAATTCAATGAGGAATTATAAATAACTATACATATATATTTTTTATATTCCAGCAGGGTAAGTAAATAGAAATAAAGAAGTAGGCCTATCCTGTTGAAGAGGACATGCTATTTCATAGAGGGCAATGCCTTGAATTTATTTTATTTTATTTTAATGTTTAAAGGGACATAAAAAAAAATAGGCCAGAAGAGCTTGATTTAAACAGAAATAGATGCCTGTCTCATTACTCCAACAAACCTCTGAGTCGGGTAAAGCCCTAGAATTAATGAATGTGTGAATGAATGAGTAAATGTAAAAATGAATGAATGAATAAGTAAGAGTGACTGAACCAAATGAATAAATGTGTGAAGGAATGAGTGAACGACAGACTGAGTATATGAACGATAAAATGAGTGAATGTAAAAGAAAATGAATGAACAAATGAGTCAATGAGTGAGTGAATGAATGAAGCAAGGATGCACAGAGCACGTGTGTGTTTAGTAGACAGGCAGGAGGGCGACACACAGGTACTAGGCTAACACTGTTGTTATGAATCATAATTATAATCAATTATTGTTGATCAGTAGCTTCATTATTCCTCTGTATTTTCTTGATTACAATACAGATTGTGAAGCCATGATTGTTAATTCATCAGTCAAATGAACGAAGGCACACATGAATGCGGAGAAGGACAAAAATACATCCAGAGCATCTGCTGGCAAATTGAAAATACTTGCGTGTCAGATCTATCAGAATGAATGGACAATGTCTGGTGAGAAAGACAATATGTCCTTTGTGTTTTCAAAACACAGAAATTACAATCAAGACACAATGAATGCCAGCATTCCTCTTTAACTTCCAAAGCAATATTTCATATGGCAAATTTACTTTGCTTACTTTGCTTTACTTACTATACTTCAACACTGCATAGCACATGAATCTCAGTTACTAATGAGCATAGATTCATTCTAGAGAGTATGTAGATATTGTGATATGAAACCAGATTTCATTTGGGATTTTGGATATGGTAATATTGCATAAGTTTCATCTTTTCCTGGTTTTAAAAGCTGCATTACAGTTAAAAGATGTATATTCTTAAACTTACTAGATTGCTGTAGCAGTTCTATTATTTTCCTCTACCTGCTTGGTCATCATATCCCATCATATAATGACTGTTTAACAAAAATCTTATTGTGTAAATATTTTGTGAAAGCACCAATAGTCATCTTTACAATATTGTCACAATATTGATATCAAGGTATTCATTCAAAAATATTGTGAAGTATCTTATCTAATTTAGAAACTACAACAACATGTGGATTTTGGAATCAAGATTTTTATGTTATGTCGCTGAGATAGTGAGTGTCAAAACAAACATTTATGGAAAGTGAAACAAAAATGTGTGGGGTTGTTCCTTTAAAACAGCTCTGATGTGTGGTTGGACGTGTACAGGACACACAGACGGTGCAGTGTGGGTGCAGACGGGGGGCTTTGTGAGGGCAGGGGGCCGTGACAGGCAGCCGTCACAGGAGGGAAAACTCCCACAAATTAGTGAAGAGTGCAACTATGGCACAGCTGGAGCAGCGCTACGGGCTCTGCGTGTGAGAGTGTGTGTGTGTGTGTGTGTGAGTGTGTGTGTGTGTGCGCGCGCACGCGCTCGCATGTGTGTGTTTAACAAGTGTAACAGCCCAGGCATCATAAAGTGTGAGATTCAAAATGAGCACTGTGACACACACACACACAAACTCATGTATACAAACACACTCACTCGTAAATAGACATGCGCGTACACACACACACACACACACACACACACACACACACACACACACAGTCTCTCTTGCTTGCCATCGAGCTCCCATGATCCCACATTCCTATATTGCACCAACAAAGCTGTTACCACCAATTGCTTCTCCTCCTCTCTCTCTCTCTCTCTCTCTGTCTCTCTCTCCTTATCTCTATCTCTAACCCATCATCCTCCATAGATTCTTGGCTAATATTAAAAAAAAAAAAAACTGCAGCACCTGAACAAACAGTGCCCTTTTTTATTTTTTAACTGTTATTTTATACATAAAGACCATAAGAAATAGAAAAAAGAAAGAGAGAGAGAGAGAGAGAGATGGTGGCATGGGTGCACTGGTGAAAAGGTTGAAGTCACTGGCAAGGGGCCAAGGAGAACACCGAATGGAAACTCCGTGCCCCTTATGTCACTGTGTGTGTGTGTGTGTGTGTGTGTGTGTGTGTGTGTGTGTGTTTGTGTGTGTGTGTGTTTTGAGTCTGCACTGGAGCCAACACAAGCATGTTCTCTGGTCCAAACCAGGTTGTTTATGTCCCAAACACACACACACACACACACACACACACACACACACACACACACACACACACACACACACACACACACACACTCACACTCACACACGCACACACACACATATACACACAAAAACACACAAAAACACACACCAAAGGTCTGTGGTCTTTCAAGCTATTCAATTACACAAATTGCTTTGCCTCATCTACGGTCCGTTAACTTTTCCTACAGGGAAATGACATATGTTGGCAAACATGCCAAGCATTGAGCACACACACACACACACACACACACACACACACACACACACACACACACACACACACACACACACACACACACACACTCATACACACACATATACACACACACACACACAAAGGCTTTAGCTGACAGCTGGCCCATTGACCTGTGTTAAGGCATGAACTCTCTCACACAAACACACACACACACACACACACACACACACACTCACCATGGTTGCGTGCCTACGTGCATGCAGACAAATAGAGCAGACCACATTATGGTTATATGCTCGTCTCTCATAGCTGTGGTAGAGTCACTCTGTGCGAGATGAGCCTGGCTTTAGCCTGTTTCCCACTACAGGCCTAATCTGACCTGGTTAAGTTAGTGCTGGCTGCCTCTAATCTCTAGGTTTAACCTAAGCTCACCCAGTTTGGTTTCCACAGCGGTTTCCCACAGAGATAGCCAGGTCTTACTTCTTCCGGTTTTAAGACACTGTTTAATTAAAATAGCACATACTAGGCCTATCATATAGTAAAGACTGTAAATTGATGTCAAAATATGTTGTCAGTGTTATCACACAGCTGGTTATTGTTCACACACACACACACACACACACACACAGTAGCCAAACAGGAAACCGGACTATAGCCAAACGTGGAGGTCGGAAAATTTGAAGTTCTTATCTCCGAGTTTCAATGTAAATGTGCTCCAGTAAAAAAAAAAAAAAAATAATAAAAATAAAATAAATAAAATAAATAAATAATAATAATAATAATTTAAAAAACTTGAGCACACAGTCTGTGTCCAGCAGAACAGTGTTAGCGTGGTCATGTGCTCATAACCTGAAAACAGCAGCTAGCTTAGCCTTCTAGCAACTTCCATGTAGAACTGTTGAGCAAAACACTGCCTACTGCCATAACTATCAAAAAAACCACAAAGCCAAATCAACTTTTATCACGAAAACGAGATGAAAAAGGCATTTTCACTCACTGTCGGCAGCGTGTGTTGGCGTGTCGCGGTGGCGTCTCTTGCTGAGAACGGAGAGAATCCATCTTGCCTGCCGTTTAAACCGAACGAGTCGCAGGCTAGCTCTGAGAGGAACGGCTGCTCTTTGGCACTTTGCAGACGTTCACCGTCAACTTTCAGTGAAGCGGTGGACGTGACTTGACCTTACACACTCTGCCCATGTTCAACTTTTGACTTCATAGCAAAGATACCGGATAACCCAAACCAAAATAGGCCTAAACAACACATATAAGAGCGAAACTAATACCTAGCTCACTGTCCTTGTAGGCTAATAAATAGTAGCTTGCATTTTTTTAACTGACATTGGACAGACTGGATTTTGCTGTTTATAAGTCTTGCTTCAGCGACCACTGAAGGGCCAAAAAAGAGCTGTCTGGGGCTCGGTAACCTAGTTTCTGCTCAGCTAATGGCTCACTGTCTCTTGGTTTCCATTACGGGGCCAAAGAGAGCCGGCCAATGCTAATTTACTGTAACTGTTACACTCCCTCTCTCCCTTTTTCATCTTTTTCCTAGTCACCATGTGAGCAAAAAAAAAGAAACATCAACCCCTCTTCTGTCTATGTCAGCACTGCCTCACACACACACACACACACACACACACACAGTCGCATCCTATCCCATGACAGTCTGATGATTATTCCTTCTGATTAGTGAGTAGAGAGGGATGAGAGAGAGAGAGAGCAAAAGAAGAAAAACAGCACACTAATCATTCTATCGCTGTGGGGATTAACAGTGGGTACGGCGCACACACACACACACACACACACACACACACACACACACACTCACACTCACTCACACGCACACAGCCCCCTGCTCTTCTCCACCTGCCACAGTTCAAGGGTGAGCTGCTATCCTGCGGAAATGTGTGTGTGTGTGTGTGTGTGTGTGTGTGTGTGTGTGTGTGTGTGTCTGTGAGGGTGTATATTTTGTATGACCCACTCACATGTGTGTAACTGCGTTATTTATATTTTGCATGTATTTTGCATATGTTTGTGTGTTTGCGCATTTGTGTTCATGTATTTGTGCATATGTGTGTGTGTGTGTGTGTGTGTGTGTGTGTGCGTGTGTGTGTGTGATAGGGGCCCTGCAGCGCTGCTGTAATCCTGCTGGTTCTCTGTGCTAACTCTGTGGCTTTGATACAGAAAGAGAGAAAGTTCAAGAGTGAGAGAGAGAGGGAGAGAGAGAGAGAGAGAGAGAGAGAGAGAGAGAGAGAGAGAGAGAGAGAGAGAGAGAGAGAGAGAGAGAGAGAGAGAGAGGGTGTTGCAGAAATGTCAGGGAGAGATTAGTACAGCCATGTAGAGAGGTCTGGTAGCTGCTGAATCAACAAAAAGCTAGAAAGTTAGAGAGTTTTCTAGGGGAAGCAGGGAGGGATGAAGGGATGGAGGGAGGGAAAAGAGGTAGTAGAGGAGAGGGGTAAAGATAGGAAAGCATGCCAGATAGGAGAGAGGTGGGCAAGGGAGGGAGAGCAAGAGGAGGATTTGTTTGCTATGCAAAGAATAAATGAAGTGGACTGAAGAGAAGAGAGTGAAGCTGGAGAGAACAAGGCTGAGCGAAGGAAGGAGGGAAACAACCTCTCTCTCATTCCTAAACGCTTACTGCACTGGAGAGAGCCTTGAAACAAAACGCAATCTCAGCCCGGTCGATATGTGTGCATCTCTTAAAAAGGGTCTTCGCACCTTTTTATCTTGTCGTTTTCTGGCACCACGGCAGACCTGTTTCAACCCATATTTCTGAAAATATACACTTAATACTGTTTGCGGGTTGTTGTTGTTTTTTTTTTTTTTTTTTTTTTTTTTTTTCCCAAACCTGGGGTCAATTCTGTGCAACGCCTGGCGAATGAAATAAAGCAGAGATAAAACTGAAAATGTCAAGGTATTCCATCAGAGCTTTTATGATTTGTCAGTCTTCCTTTCACCGTCTCCTTCAGTGAAAGTGAAAGTGCTCTATTCATTTGGCAGCAGCTGATATTGATTTGCTGGAAGTTATCTTTTCTTTCTGAGAGGCATGCCAATGCATTAGCACATGTATGGCCTAGTCTGTCGCCTTATCTGATGGACAAACACCCCATACAAGTCTATCTATGTATCTGTCTATCTATCTATCTATCTATCTATCTATCTATCTATCTATCCGTGTATACATATCAGAATATGCGTGCATGTGGCTGAGCTCTAATCCTATACCCTGGAATCATAGCATACCATGACGATGTAGATGTATTCTGCAGCAACGTGCCATGTTTTGGGGCGACAGAAGTTTTCAAGAGGGAACCAATGGGGATTCTTTGGTTTCCTCCACCAGAACTGGAGCGAGCATAAAACAAACACAGGCCTGCGTGAACATATTAAAGAGAGAAGAGGAACTGGAGCAATAAAGTGCTGCTGCCAGTCTGGCAAGCTTGCCGAAGAGCCTGATTTACACTGGAACTGGGAACAACGGGTACCCATCAAATCTCCATTTGCAGAGGACACAAAATGTTACTTTTTTTCTCTTAAAGGGAACTTAGCATGAGCAGACAAATTTGTTTTGCCATGATAACCACGACTTGTTGCTTGAGCTTGAGATGGCTGTCCGAACCCCAGGAACAGCTGATTCAACTTCGGACAGGACATCAATCTCATGCAGGCTGGATTGGCTCTGGCTTTAGCCTCGAGTCTTAGATTTAATGCTTTCCTTCTTATTTTATTTTGCAGTAGATATTGGATACAGTCTTAAGGCAGGGATTGATGAAAGAATTAGTCGGTGAATGTCAAGTGGCTTTTGAACTTCATTTTGAATTGATTTCTTGGACTGAAATAGCCTCATGTCAAATTTAGATTTTCCATCTAACCATCCATTTCCAGGTAGGTGCCACATTTGACAGTCAATGAGAAGCCTAAACATTAAATCCTACAGTGTCGATGTGAGGTTTTATTGAGGCTTCAGCTGGAGCGGGTCAGGTTCAGGTAGGTTTGGGTTTGGGTTCAGACTTCAGTCATGTCAGCCTCAGCATTTTGTTTTCTGGCAGGTGGCTTTGGACAAATGTTATCATATCAGGTTGGGTTCAAAATATCAGTCCTGGTTCAAGCTCTACTTGTAGCTGGCAGGATGCATAATAGAACTAACAGCAACACTGGCACTGCAGCATCAACTTCCCAGGTGATTGTAGGTCCTTTTGCAGAGTGATGAAAGGATGTGGTAAGACAAAAGACACTTTGTTTGGTTATACAAAATGGCTGCTACCGGCGCTGCCACATGCAGGCGCCATCTCCAATTAATCAGGCGTGGAAAGAAGGGGTGCTCAGCGAGAATATAACCCCTGCGTGCTTCTGTGCCTGAAATCATTCAGTGACGCCGTCTAAATATTTATTCCACCATTGCATTGTTGGATGACACTAAATCCTGCCAGCCCTTAGCGGACCACTGCACTAAGTGCACTGGAAACTAGTCACCGGGTGGGATCACTTGGATCGTCCGTCGAGGGCGGGCATTTTTGCACCGCTGCGTCATTTGCATACCTTTTTTCAGGGGACGGACAGAAACTGCTCTCTTCGCTTTGGAAACTAAACGAACGCAGCACATTTTCCCACGCATTGCAAACTCTGTGAGTCAGGAGCTTGTTTTTTTGTTTGCTCTCCTTCCTGTCTCTTGGCCTTGGACATCCACTTTACAAGGAGGAGGCCCAGCTGCAGCAGGTAGTGCCTTTTTATGTAAGCCGGCGGTGGGAGATGATTAACAGTGATAATGTTAAGCTGGCTCAGAGAGGGAGGAATGGCCAGGGGAGAGGAGAAGAGGGAGGGAAGGGTGCGAAAGGTGGGTATCGTGAGGATGCAGGATGGAGGAAGAGCTTTCAAGGATGGGAGGGAAATGAAGGAGGGGATCGAATGCGTAGCACAAGATGTTGACTTTATTCCCAAATATGGCCAGCTGACACACACAGCACACAGCTGAGCCACAAACAACCGGTGGAAACATCTAGATTTGGCAGCTAAAAACTAAAAATTTTGCTGCATTGTGCCTCATAAACACACACAGCCATCTAATCAGTCCTGCTGGCATCTGAACATCATACCTGCTATAATCCAGATCTGCATCACTTCAAACAGAGAACTGCACTGAGTCTTGTCTACAGCCCTGGATTCCTCTCTGTCTGAATTTGTATGGCTTCATTAGGCTAATTAGCATTGATCGAACAATACACACACACGAACACACAAGCGAGTGTGTAGACCAAATGACTCACGCACACACGCAGAAATAATACACCTCTGCAGGCTGGCTGTGTCCAGCTATTGCTATCAGAGCAGTAATAAAATAATCTGCAATGCTGAGAGCATGCGGACCTAGTCACACAGCAGTGTGTGTTGAGTGTGTGTGTGAGTGGGTGGGTGGGTGGATGAGTGTGTGTGTGTGTGTGTGTGTGTGTGTGTGTGTGCACATTAGGACCTGTTAAGTAGGTCAGACATTGTGCTGTTTAATAAACACATTTATGATCACTTCATTTCTTTTCTGCAGCTCTCTATCCTTCAGCTGCCAGCTGCACACACACACACACACACACACACACACACACACACACACACAGATGCGCACACACAGCAATACAAAAAGAGAGAGAGATGTGCGGTACAATAAAATTCATGTCTAACAAGCCTATGCAACAAACATCTGACATTTGAGATCTACCACAATGCTTCATCCTCTATGGCCACACACACACACACACACACACACACACACACACACACACTGGCTTCTCACCAGTGAGTTATAACGAGTCAGAAGAGACAAGAGACAGGAGAAGATACACTCCTCCAACTGCTTCAACGTGTTGTCCTTAGTAAAATCTGACATAAGATGTGTATTTGTTTGCATGAATTAGTTTGTATTTGTGCAAAAGTGTGGGTGTGTGTGTGAGAGAGAGACAGAGAGAGAGAGAGAGAGAGAGAGAGAGGGAGAGAGATAGCAGTGTGGTAAACACCCTTGATGCCCCGAGAATTAACATATTAGAGGTCAAACACATAATACAGCGAGGAGACTGGGGGGTGTGTGTGTAATGTGTATACTTATATAGATATAGATATAGATAGACAGATAGATATTGATATAGATAACGTGTGTGTGTGTGTGTGTGTGTGTGTGTGCTTGCCATTCCAAGCCCTCCTGTGATAATGACTGTGCTCTCAAGATTCAAGCCTGCAGAAGACTGTCCGTGTGTGTGTGTGTGTGTGTGTGCGTGTGTGTGTGTGTGTGCATGTGTATTTGTAGGAGCAATGAAGCTTGTTCCCTTGTTGATGATACCCTTCTTGCATCAGACAAACACACTGCACACACACACATGCACACTCATGTACACAAATGCAAATTTAAGTACAGGCACAGGCACATGTACTGTATGCACACACACACACATGCACAGTGAACTACAGACACAAGGCCTATTCCTCTGAGGAATTTCTCCTAGCTGCTGGGAAAATGATATTATGAAAGCGCCTCCATGACATTTCAGTGTGTCATGTTGAGGCAGTTAGCGTGTGCTAACAGCAGCAATTGGTTTCAATGAAGAATACTAACAATGCTAATCAGTAGTCTGGAAAAGCTTTAAACCAAGAGGACTGTGACAAAGTGCTTCACACACAAGAAAGGATGCAAAAATGACAGTGTTGAACAAAATATATTATCTGTTGCACAATTCATTCTTCGCTAAGTCCCGCCCTTGAACGCAGACGGGCCAATCATAGTGGTGCATCGGTCAGCTCCGACCAGGGTCTGACAGCTATGCGGCTGGGCCCCGTAAACTCTCCTGCGATTGTTTCAGATTTTCTTCATTTTGTGGATTTGGAGCTTTTTAATCTGTTTTTCGCTGCTGAGTCAGTTTGGCATCTTGGATATCTCCTTTAACACATGTTGGAGACCCTTCTGTCTTCTTCTCTCTCAAATCACTTTTTTGTTCTTCCAAACATTACATAACATTTCCTCAGGGACTCCATGCCAGCTCCGACAGTTTGACAGAGCGCTAGAGGCTAACAGCAAAGGGGCGGGCTTAGCGAAGGATGAACTACAAAGATATTCCAAAAAAAAAAAAAAAAATCAACTTCAACAAAAATGTTTGTCACTGCAGTTCAGTTTATCAGGCTTTCACATTTAGGTCATTTTACAGCTGAATCCGTGTTACAAAGTACCAAACTGGCCTCCTCAAGTAAGATTAATTCATTTATATTCATGTTGCATTCAAGAAAGTCAGAAATTCCAAAATCAAAAAGGCATTCGGGTATTGCATGGGCAGGTCAATAGCTTTACTTTGTACCTGTGTAGCAAATGGTTACCAGTTATTGCAAACCAGCTCGCTGACATTTTGAAACATGGCTGCCGCAACAACAGTTGAATGGGCAATAAAATTTTCCAAGCTGGAGGGTAGATCCACCTCTATGTATCAACCTCTAGTTTTGCAGTTTCAACTTCAGCTGCACGTTTTTAAGATAACATAACCTTTATGAGCTCATCAATTACACGCAGTAGCATCAAATTGATTTAAGTTACAAGAAGATAAGGTTTTGAAAGACCTTTCTGAAAACATCAATGAATTATGTTTATATCGGGGGTTATGATGCCTTATGATTGCTATATTAGTGACTGCAAAGTTGGAAATGCTTTGAATTGAATGCAACATTAAACTCTGGAAAATGAATTATAAATATGGCAATGCTCTCTCCCTCTCTCTCTCTCTCTCTCTCTGTCTGTCTCCATCTTTGACCATAATGCACGCACAGCCTAAGACACAGACACACACACACACACACACACACACACACACACACAGATAGCGCCGTAGGTAGATTCTATTAATACGTGGTTGAACCAGGACAGTGGAAGTGGGGAACGGAAGCAGGCCGGCATCCACTGGGAAACAGAACGCTGGCCCCGTTTTAACCAGAATACTGCTGGGAATATCAGCGGGAATAACTGGTGGGAATGATGAACGGGAAGACCAGCCACTCTGTGAGAAAGCCTGTGACCTAGACGTGCCAGACGTCTTCCTTCTATGTGCATTTACATTGTGGTAACGACCCGGAGTGACTTTCATGGTGTTATTTATTACTAACACTCTATGGAGGAAGATTATCATAATAAAATATGAGATGACAGATGGCTTTCAACCACAGAAAATGCACAGTCATAAGTATACCGGGACTGGGTGATATTTTTCCATAATTTTCCAATCGCTTTATACTATTTCCAAGCACTTTAAGACCTGGAAATGACTGAAATTCTTTTTCCATAATATTTCCAGACTTTCTGTGCCCACACTTATTTAAATTACCCAGGGAAGGAATGGATTTTAAGCACTAGCCCAGACTGAAAAGGACTAGCTGCTGGCTAGAGGGCTGTTAGCATATTCATCTATAGTCCATTTCTGCGGCATCAAAGCCTGATGAAAGAAAGCATAAGAGCCGGTGTGTGTGTGTGTGTGTGTCATAATTCATCCCACTGTGTGGTGAACTATGTGAATTCAAAGCAGATTCTTTATGGACGAGAGAAGGGAGAAACAGAAGGGATTGGGGAGAGAAGGTGAAAGGAGGAGGGAATAAAACAGAGGTGGGAAAACAGGTGAAGAGGGGGAAAAAGACACAAAGTGGAAAAGAGTGAGGGAGAGAGAAACGGGATGGTGAGAAGCAGGAATTCAGTGACGGGATAGAGGGATGGACTTCATTAACTGAGACAGCAAACACACCTGTTGCCCTGCTCTCTCGCTCTCTCTCTCTCTCCCTCTCTCTCTCTCTTTGGGTGTGTGTATGTGCGTGTGTGCGTGTGTTGTCACAGATGTTCTATCATGCTGCTTCCCAGCAGAGGACGAGGTTCAGGTTTATTAGGAAAGGCTCTCATGGCAGTCACCCTCTGATATAAGAGACTTTTAAAACACTGAGGGTCACTGGTTAAATAATAATTCTAAAACAAACAGTTCTGTCCTCAC
>NC_043994.1:6771412-6783912 GCF_902150065.1 Myripristis murdjan
TATCCCAAAACAATCGGGAATGTGCCTGACAATAGACACCCTCTGTCTCGGAGAAAATAACCACAATTACCTACTTACTTTTTAGCACAAAAGTAAAAGACACCTGCCATCTGTAGTGTCTTGATGTTAGACGTAGCTGCCGTGACACTGTACCACATGACCATAAATCAGTCATAAATCACAAGGTTGCGGGGGCGATGAGCGAAAAGTAGCACTGCACAGCGGATGGATACGACGTTACTCACCTGAATTAGTTCCAAAAATAAACCTCAGCCATTTCATGTGAATGAATCAAAACCGCTTACAAGGCCTGATTACTAAAAAGGTCGTTGTTCTTACTTCTGAAGTACCGCTAGTCGCCATCTGTCACTCCACATAGCGTATGTGAGGTGTTCGCATGAATCACCGGGGGAAAGGATCTACCAGGAACACATGGATGATTTTGGCGCCTCTGTTCTCAACACTTAACAAGTGAGTTGACAAATCTCCAAAAACTTCAATGTTTTCCCTCAGGAGACAGAGAGCCATTCCTTCTTTTTTTTTTTTTTTTTTTTACTGCATATAAGAGTGGAGAGCGACAGCAAGGACAGGAGAACAGAGGGAGAGATGACGTGACAAGACAAAGTATCTGTGAGAGAAAGTTAAGAGAGCTAAAAGGAGAAAGAAAGTGTGATACAAGAGGACATATGAGAGATAAAAGAGGGAGAGAGAAAGAGAGAGAGAGAGAGAAAGAAGGAGAGCCTAAGGCCTTTCTCTCTCTCGCTCTCCCCTCCTCTGCAGCACCATGGGAGCCAGTGTGCTACATTAGAAACAGGATCAGCTGATAGCCTACATCCAGCTCTGGCCCGACCACATTACCATACTACAGCTCAGCTCTGCCTTTCTGCAAGGAATAATCCCACAACAGTTCTCCCACAACTAAACATCCACTGTGTTGTTAGATGTGTCATAAATGTGAGTCAAAAAACAAGGATCTTATGGATTACTTTAAACTTCGGGGTTGGGATTCAAACTCAGTCACCGGGAGTGTTTTGTGGAAGGATTTGAGAAGTGCTGTGAAACGTAGTGAGGAGAGCTATCCTCAACATACTTAAAAAAGCTTTTGAAACTACCCTTTAGTACAAAATTATATGGAAAAAATACCATGTGGGTACTGCAAAATATACCAGTGACTACCAACTGCAATATGGCCAACTGCATTATCCAAAACACGACTGTGACAAAACTTTGTTGTAAATAAAGTATCGTTGTACTACAGAGACACCTTGGCCTAAAAAATGCTTCTTTTTTTTTTTAGATGTGAGAGAAAAAATCACACCATCATCATTTTCATCTTTTTCTCAGGGAAAATTATAACTGTAATGCAAAAATGATCATTTCTACTAAGATTGTGTATCACTGCAATCACAATATTTGTAAAATGAATCGCGGTATGATTTTTTTTACCATATTGTTCAACTCTACCTCAGAGTGACAAGGTGATTATCTGCTAAAAACAAAAAAAAAACAAAAAAAAAAACAGCTGAACCACTAGCTAGCTGAACCACTAGCTTAATTACATGTACTGAAACGGCTCTCCCACACTGCCAGTGTGTTTTAATGATCCTCGATCGCAGCCACGAACAAAATCCACCAGATTTACCTTGCAGAGTTGGAAATGTGCCTCTAGAATTATAAGTACTTGATTAAGGAGCTCAGATCTATAAGCTTTTGGCTTCAGAGTGTTGTGTGCACAACAGTCACCACACCACTAAAACACCCCTGTGTGTGTGTGTGTGTGTGTGTGTGTGTGTGTGTGCATTATCCTTTTACTTATGCATGGCTGACAACACGTGCCTGCATTTGTAATGTTGCTGCAGCTCCGTTTTTTCCTACAAAGTGTTTGTGTTTATGTGTGCATGTCAGTAAAGATCTATGACATATTGACAGCAAAGAAAGCCTTCATGCCTGCTTCATACTACACACACACACACACACACACACACAAACACACACACACACAAGGGACCCGTCTTCCCCGACAGCCCGTTCATCCAATCATGGCTCACCAGGGAGATGCTTGTCACCGTGGTGACAGGCGGCAGGGCCAGCAGGGCATTGTGGGATAGCTTAGTCCTCCAACATATAGACAACCTGCCACTGCTGATAGATGAGAGTGCATTTATTCATTCCTCTTTCTCTCTCTCTCTCTCACTCAGTCTCTCTGTTGGACTCTCTTCCATTTTTTCTTCATATTATGTCAGCTGTCAGGCTTGTTTGCTAACCCTACAAGAACTGTGTTTGTATGGGTTTCCATGGAGAGTTTTAGTGTCCCATGATGGTTTAAATGCTGTTTCAGAGGCTTTTCCATCCTGGCAAGGATACAAGTCTTGGGCTCAACACTGAAGACTCGTAATTTTCAGCATGGAAATAATTGAATTTGATATCTGGCACTCAACAGCAGCTTTGAGCAGCTCCAATCCAACAATATCAGCATTTGTCTGTCTATCTACGTATCGATGCACTGTCATGAGAAAGCTATTTGTTCCTCAGCTTGCCGTCTTTCCCTCGCTGCTTCTCTGCACTGCCTCTCCTCCTCCTCTTTCATCTGCCATCATCATCCATCCATCCATCCGTCCAGCCTGTCATTTATCAGGAGGTCTCGTCCAGCGGTGGAGGCGAGTCCCTCCTTCCTGTTAATCAGGTAGGCTGCCCTCAGCTAACCTTCCAGCCCCCGCTCCTCTCGTTACAGCCCTGCAACCGGCACTAACGAGCTTAATGATGCCCCCCTCCCCCGACTGCACGCAGGACACAGAGGAGGAGAATACAGATAAAAGGAAGAGGGAGAAAAACACTGATACGTACATAGATACATGCTGTGACAGCACTGAGTCGAAGGTATGTGTGTTTGTGTGTGAATTTGCAACACGGTAATTAGAATTTCGCTCTATTACAATTCACTGATTCATTCTCACTGTGCTGTGAGCAGCTTCATGAATCACACTAGGAAGCCGGCATGTGCTAGAAAAATACTCTCTGTTTTGGCTTTGCAGAAAAAGTCTCTGGTTTTATGTCTCTGGAGATAAGGTCTGATATTTTTAGTGCCTGGAGAGTCTCTTCTTGTTAACCTCCGGAGAAATAGTCTAGTTTTAGTCTCGAAAGCAGTGGCGATCATGTGATACGGAGGGCCAAGAGTTTGTACATTTTCCTCAAAACCAAACCCTGCTGATAATTTCATTGATTCGCACAAGTCAAGAGAGTCAGACTCCCTCGGAACAGCAACAGCTCTTATCAGCTACCTTAAAGCCTTTGCCTCCAAATGTTTTCTATAGGAAACGACTGCCTGTACTTCACAGAGCTGTGGGGCCCACTAGGCAGATAAGGTACAGACCTTAGGGCCCCGCCATCCTCCATACAGAGCCCCCACATCCATTTTTTTTTTTTGAAAGCTCAATTAACTCTTTGAAACAATAAATCGACTAACATGGGTGATGAGCAAATGATCAGAAATAAATATAAATTATATAGCAAAAAAATATTAAAATTAAAAATAAATTAATTAAATAATAAATAAAAAAAAAAACAGGAAAATGACCTGAAAATGGCAAAAAAACAAAAAAAACAAACAAAAAAAAAAACAGACAATTGTTATCAAAAAACTAATATAATTAATTAAAAAGAGTCCAGCCAATAGAATCTGGCTTGTAAAAGTCAAACCACTCGGTATTCACGCAAGGACTTAAGTTACCTTGATGTTAAAGCCTGCAGGTACAGCATTAAGGACTCTTCAGTGGCAGTGAAAGTGAAGCACAGCTACAGAGGCCGTGGAGGCCGTAAAACCAGATGCAGGGCCACATGGAGACCCTGCAGGTCAAATGATAAAGTGTCTGCCTTGGTCAGACCGGGGTTCAATTCCTATGGCAACAGTAGCATAGGGAGGCTCAGTGATATATGAGGAGGCACACATCAAATCCCTCTGCTGAATGTCGACAGCCACATTCTGAGTCGGGGAAACGCTCGGAGGGAATTCCCAGCTGGAACTCCCAAATTACACTCCTTATTCCCGGGATCGCGGGAGAACTCAGCCGGGTCGGATCCCACAGGAACCAAAATGACATCAAGAAATATGTATAATTTATCGGATGCATAATATTAGCACACTCTCTCACACACATATACATTATGCATATATGGTGCAGTATACAAACTCATACGGTTCCATATGCACAGGGCATGCACGCAAGCCCATACACACACAAAAAACATACCCACCCATGCATCCATGATATTAGCAACACACACACACACACACACGCATACACACAGACAAATCATCTGCAGGCTTTGGTGCGTTTTCCTGTTGGACTACCAGCCTGGAAGTAACAGCCATGATGGAAAAACGCTGTCGTCTTTGTATAATAACACACTGATAGCAGCATTATTACACTGACACTGTGCGGTGGCCAAAATGTGTGTGTGTGTGTGTGTGTGTGTGTGTGTGTGTGTGTGTGTGTGTGTGTGTGTTTTCTTCTACTTTTATCCTTGTGAGAACCAGTTTGGGTTTTGGAGCTTTGGCATGCTGACTTTTTTTTTTTTTTTTTCTGTTAAGCGAGAGCATTTTGACAGCTGGTCACTTCTATATATGGGGTTATATAAGGTAGTTTCTTGGGTTTAGAGTTTAAGATCTGATGAAGATCCCATGAGCTGTTGTCAAATTGAATTTCCCCATACACGGGATCAGTAAAGGCATATTTTTTTTTGTTATCTTACCTATTTTAGATGTATAATTGGGTTTTAGGTCAGTTTAAGGATAGCGTTTAAAATCTGAGCTAATGTTACACTGTGCAACATGTTTACATTGGATAAACCTCCAGCGAAAAGGTGAAATGGGGGTAATGTAATGTGATCACATTTTTTGGCACAGATCCAGGGACAACTGTAGCTCATGTTACAACACAAACGCTCTCACACCTCCTCACTCACATCTTATAACACAAGCAACGCTTTGCAATCTTTGAGAGATCATTTTGAATGACACTATAGAGAATTCAACCTTGAATCTCATGGAGGAACAAAAAAAAAAGAGGGAAATAAGAAAACCGAAGGCGTAAATGCGAAGATTTCTAGGGAGACTGCCAGCCAGGAGCAAAGAAGCAACTCTGCGGACGTCTGGTCTCCCTATAGGTTAAGAGGAAATCCATCCAATTACATGGCGAGGCTTTCCTCTATGAAGCAACACGGCTTTGTAAACCCCAAAAGGTAAGGAGATGACACAGCTCGATAAAAAATCACTTTATTTCGGTCTCCTGTGGCTTTAAAAAAATCTCTAACCTGTCTCCTCCCATTCATCTAAATCCCCTCTCATGACTAAAGTGGATCTAATGGGTGAAATTAATAGAAGATCAGAGCCTGGATTCTGATCAGGCAGCTTCACGGGAAGAGCATGATCTGAAATATTTGCGGCTTTGAACGCTACACACATACAGCGGGAAGAGATAAAAAGAGAGAGAAAGAGAGAGAGAGAGAAAGAGAGGGAGAGAGATGAATCACTACAGATCTCTGTAAGCCAGGGATACTGCACTGAGACACACAGTGGAGCTGCTGCAGATTAGTTTATACTGCAGCTGTTGCAGAACGTGTGTGTGTCTGTGTTTGTGTGTGTGTGTGTGTGCATGCTCACTGTTTGGCCCTGCACTTACTGGGGAACATGGTACCTGTTCTGTATTTTCTTTCTTGGAGCTATCTGGAGATCAGAATGTGTGTGTGTGTGTGTGTGCGTCAGTGTCCTCAATGGCTGTGCTATCAGACAGTATGTATCCCAGCTAAGCTCCAGGTAAGATTCACTCTCTTGCATCAAATCCCTGGCAGAACTCGGGCCACGGAGCACCACAAATCTCCCAACTTAACTTCAGAAGTCCCAGCTCGCTCCACGACCTCCACTTGTCCACGTAAACCGGAACATTCATGTGCAAAACTGGTTGAATCTAAGGGATCTAATCCAAGAGATTCAAATCACAGAGCACCTTACACTAAATTTATTACAGGGTCAACAGTGTGAGTGGGCGTGTACGTTCTGCAAAGGAAGAAATGTATTAGCAAGGCTGACAGGTTCCGCCACATTGGCTTCAGGGTTTTGTATATAAAACAGTCTCTACAAATTCTGTCACAGGAGAATGAACTTTGAAATGCAGATTGCATGTTGAGGGGACATGATTAATGTATTGTAATGTATTATACGTGCACTGAATGCACCGTTTTCACAGGTTTATCACATGCAAATGTTAGCTAACGGCTATTTTTTTTTTTTTTTATTAACCCCTGAAACTGATTTCTACCTTAAATTTCTCCTTAAAAGTTAGAAAAAGAAATCCCATATTGTAGCACAGTTATCACATCCATATTTTGTATCTGTCAGTTGCAGTGCTGCAATGAACTTGCATCACACTTATAAACCCACGACTCCATTATTTTATGGCTGTAGCATGTCTTTTGCATCATTTTATAAACATTTCCCTGGAATTCAGCAGCACATGTTTGGTGTCTTTGGAAACCTCAGGATCTCCGCTAGAATTTAAATTAAATTCTGTGGGTTGCCTGCGACAACCGCCTACATTCATCCAAACGGTAGAAAATCCCTCTCTGGTCACCTCAGCATCATAGCTGATCCTTCTGGAAACTCATCTTGGCTTATTATCCAGCAGATTTCATTCAGATTATTAGACTCCAAAGCAGATTATTGGCACCACAGCATCCAGCTGATCCTACAGTAGATATGTTTGGTTGCTGGATGTCTAACACTTTGTTCTCAGATGGCTAGTGGCTGGTGGATTCTAGGTCCGACATAGTAAGAGAAATAGCATGAAAACCTCGTTCCCCACCGTCAAACTCAATAATTTTGCTAATGGCTTGATATAAGGTGTAGCCTTCCCTGCCCCCTCTGCCAGCCTGTAGCTCATTTTTCTCCTGCTCTCATTAACGGAATATTCCCACAGAAGCCAGAAAGAAATAAGAGTCAAGAGGTTCGGTACAGCGGGAGCAAAGAGTGGGAAAGCTGAACGTATTGAACTGACTGTGCATGTTTGAGCACGGCAAAATAAATAAATACGAAATAGTGAGAGGTTCATTCAGATTTTTCCACCTCTGAATGGAAAAAAGCAACACGCTGCTTCACACAATTACACACATTCATTCAGTTACACACCTGGCAGCTGGCTAGGTCAAGAGCAACTTTCTATTGTTGCTCTCTGGCGCTACAGTCACTACCTTGCTTAAGGGCACCTCGCCCATACCTGTTGAAGAGGGGAAGAGTGTCATTCCCTTCCCCCACCCACATTTGAACTGTCCTCCAATTACAAGCCCCAAGCCATTGCCTGACCACTTAACTGGAATGGAGGACAAGCAGAAAAGTAACAGAGGAGTAAGTCAAATTCACTAAAATAATACACACATTACTGTTCAAAGGTTATTAACCCTATAAAGCCTGAACTATGAAAAAATTGGGAATGAGAAATGAGAAAATTCCAATTTTTTGAAATTGAACCCTTAATTTATTTACCAAAAAAAAAAAAAAAAAAAAAGATTTTTCAAAAAAAAATGGTATTACACACGATTTTTCTGTTGTATCATATATGATAGTACTTGAAGTGCCAACGGTATGGTCCAGGGTGAACAGGGGAAGTGTCCAAAGGTGTACAACAGTATTTTGGTCAAGTATTGATTAAACTGAAAATGGAATGTGTTATTTCATAACGTGTATCATATATGATACAAATGGCTTTATAGGGTTAATTAAACTCCTTGCAGAAGATGAGTGGAACAAACTGGAGATGGAAGAAATGAGGTGGCTTCCACAACATGGTAGTCTATGGGCCCTAAACTACTTTAATAGTGTGCTCGAGTAGTAGTCTACCCCTCAGATTGGTGTATGTTGCTAAACATGTTTTAATTTGGGGAACTACACCACATTAAAAAAAATGGCAATTGCACCTTTATTTCAGCATTTTATTTAAGATAAAATATTGTTGCTACAGAAGGAAGCAATAGGACACAATGTAAATAACATCATCACAGTGATGAAGCTGTTTGCTTTCACACACAGGCTCTTGCATTACATTGCTTGAACATGCTACAAAGTAGAACTCAGCACTGCGGCTCAGAATCCCCCTCTCTCTCTATCAATTGGTTATGAAATGATTCCCTTTTTGCATTCCAGCATGACATCATCATTTTTAGTTTGCTCCAGGGCACGGAGCAAAATGTACTCAGCCGTGCCTGCAGCACAAGGTGGGTCTTCTCCACCGTCGACTGCATCTGTATCAGTGTCAATCCAAAGTGGGCGAGCGTGGCCTCATCCTTTTTTGGAAATGTTCCCTGTTGCTAACTGACCAAAACTATGCTCACTATGTTAACACGTTGTAAACAGAAAATGGCCACTCACAGTGCACGGAGAGATAGAGAGAGAGAGAGAGAGAGAGAGAGAGAGAGAGACAGAGAGAAAGAGGAACAGATAGTGCTTCCAGCTTGTATCTTGAACTTTAGGAGTTATACTGTGCAAATGAATTAAAAAGGCAGGCCAAACTGCCGCTGTCCAGAGGACGGAAAGAAAAGCATGCATGCACAAATCATCCTGTTTCCCTGAAACTGACCTCTCAGTAATGCTGGGGACACTTGGGCCTGGTGCTCTTGTTGCTGTGGGCATGGCCGGCGGTAAACTACAGCGGCACCGGCAGAATAAAGCAGCGAGCAAATGCAAAAGCAGCCAGGCTGAAGGCGGGATAGACGCGGCCCTTTGAAAATCTGCATTCCTCTAAACCGCGGCCCGCTCCCCGCCTGCTTCCTCACTACCTCGGGCCTCAGACTGCGCGCCGTTTCAAGGTAGACAGCCCATCAACGTGAGTGACAAGTGCCGGGGCGGGAACCGAGGGGGAGGAGGGCAGGTGTGACAATATGCTTCCTGCCACCTTCTGTCTTAATGTTACCCATGCATGCCGGATCAAGTGCAATTATCATGCTATTAAAGCCATTGTGATTCTGAGAGAGAATCTGAGAGAGATGTGGAGGGAGGTAACACACAAAGAGAAAGATTTACAGAGGCCAACAGAGGGGAAGGGCGATTATGACAGAGGAACAGAAAGAGGAGCAAAGTATGGAAATGCTGCAAATGGAGTGAGTAGATTCAACTGAGTCAACTTTTACTGCTTTGCTGCCCGTGGGGAACTTGCTTTACGGCACAAAACAGGAGGAGGGTGCTGTTTCTCCATCATCCCGACTGTATCAAAATACAACCAATCTGATGGAATTATTGATTGTGAAATCTACTCCTGGAAAAAAAAAATGATGAGTGACATGAGGGGATGAAAGGGAGAGGAAGCAGTGGATGGAGGGCGGGGTGGCGAGGGAAGGGCAGGAGGGTGATGGAAGGATGCAGGGAGCAGGAGAGGATGATGAAACGTGTGGAGAGACGGACGTTTCACCTCGTCTTATAAAATATAGAACAATGCGCTGTGGCTCTCTGGGTTTGCGCTCCGTGTCTCGCTCTCCGCTCGGCATCTGTGTGACGTTCCCTGCCTCCCGCTCTTTTTCTTTTCCCCCCGCTTGTTAGTCTCTCCATCCTGCTTCCTGTCCTTTCCTCTCCATTTTTCTCCCTCCATTCCATTCATTTTACTCCTTAGTCTTTCTTTCATCAGCCCGCGTTTTATTTCCTCAATTGATTTCTCTCTCTCTCTCTCTCTCTCTCTCTCTCTGTCAGAGTGCCGTACAAAAAGCGGCCGAGAAGGGAAAAAAAAAAAAAGAAAAGGGAGAGTGAGAGAGGCCCAGCAGAGCGTGAAATAGTCTTAGCTTTTACTACAGCTGGCAGCGTTTGACCGCGCACACTGCACCAGCCGTCGCCGCGGTTACTTACAGCAACATCGCGCGAATAGAACGGTATGCTGAGGGAAAAGAAGAAGAAGAGGAAGAAGAAGAAGAAGAAGTAAAGCGGGTGTGTTTTGCATGCCGAGCAGGTGTCAACGGAGAGATTGATAATGACCATTAGCGCGCACACACACACACACACACACACACAGACATACACACAGAGATAATGAACATTGGTGTAGCATTTTCTCCCCTATTCTGCCTTAATCTCCCCTGTTTATTCACACACACACACACACACACACACACACATTCACACACAAGTTGCAATAACCGAGGCCACAAACAGTAACGATACAGCTGTTTCACTTCACCTGCCAGTTTCACAGTCACACACACACATCCCCATCCATTCCCTCATACACACACACACACGCACACACACACACACTTGGCAGTCTCCCTGTCTCTCCCTGGTGCCTGGGTGACTAACATGGAGGATAAATAACCCAGTGTGATTCAGTTCCAATATCACAGGCCTGGCTCGCCAAAAAAATTAACATCAGCATAATACCATTAGCCTGCTCCCAGTCATCCATTAAAACTACTTAGGGCAGACAGGCAGACAGGCCGGGGAGCACACCAACGCTCTTGTTACTGTAAGGTGCTTTAGGAGCCTTTCTGTGGATTTAGGCACGTCGCAGGTTTGATTCATGTTTCCTCCTCTTTGTTCCCGATACACACACACAGGTATTTTTTACCGCCCGCCGCATGCTGGCATGTTGGGATTGTCTTTGCCGTGTATTAAGAGTCGGAGCTGCTTGCATGGACTTGATGAACTAAAGCAGCTCCCCCTCACTGGTGCTCATTCATGCAAGAGTTGAAAAAAAAAAAAAAGAGCTTTCATGTCAAAAAGGAGCGTTCAGGACACAAAATTACATCAACAGGTTGGTGTCGCTTTTACAGTATGTCTACACTATAAATTCCCCTGGCTTTTTTTTTAACATGATATATTTAATGCTGCAAGAAAATCACCACCACATTGCCACAAAATTGGCCCAAAATGAGCAAATTTGTAATTAAATAGCAAGAAAACTACCACTGAAATTTAATTTAATTTAATTTAATGAATTAATTCAGGAATGTTTTATTTTCAGAATTTTATTTTTTTCTTTTCTGGTAAAATTTTTTTATATATAATTTTTGGTCATTTAATCGTAATTTTCTTTTTCTACTAGTGCCTTGCTGATTTTCGGGTCATTTTTTTGTAAATTCACTCATCATCTTGTATCCCGTGTTTTTGAAAGAAATTACATGAATTTGCTGAGGTTTCAAAGGGTAAGATGCTTGTCAAAGGCCTAAGGCTGCATTCCGATGCCTTTCACTTGCATTTAAGGAAAAAAAAAAAAAAAAAAAGACAAAGCAAGATGCAGTGGGGGGTGGGGCAGAGCAGTGGACTCTAACACTCTGCTGGTGGAATAAAATGCGGGGGTCAAGGGAGGACGAGCTCCGGAGGTGAAGGGGACATGCCACCACCTGTCTCCATGTCCGCTGCACCCCTGCAAAACTTGATGAAAATTCAGCGAGTACAATGACTCATTGCCTACATCATATAAAGTGAACAATCAGCACTTCAAAAAATATGTTCAATTTGGGGATGGGGATCATTACCATTTCATCTAATCTAATCTAAACCACTTCCACTTAAAGTCAACAGTGCAGACTTGGCTTTCCTCTGTCTAAAGTACACCAAGAAAACATCCGCAACCCAAGGCAACAAAGTCATATGTCAGAGATATAAAGAAAATTCACTCAGTCCAACTGGCCGTACTTTATATGCACCGAATCCGTGAGCAGTGCACGGGAATTGTAAACTGAGCCATGACTAAGAAATGGGTGTACTTCAATAGAGGAATGACCCTTCCTCCTCACAGCTGAATGGGCAAGCTGGCGTGGATGTGAATGGGAGGTGTGGAGCGGTCACTCACTGAAATCAGCGAGTGTTGTGTTGAAGACAGGCTAACCTCGTTCCCAGGCCTTCTCCTCTTTTACGGAGCAAAATGCCAGGCAGAAAGTTTCTGATCGCTGTGGAAAAACAGGAGAACTGCTCTCCCATTGGTCTCTCTCTGAAAATGAACTGCAGAGTACATTGGTTAATTCTCTCTTTCCAAGGTCTTTTTACGATTTGTACAAATCTCTTCAATAGGGTGACTGAATAGAGCCTCGGAGAGCTCCATATTTTACAGAGCACTTGTTTTTCGCCTTCATTCTTTCATTCTCGGGAAATAGGAAGGTTATTGGAAGTCAGGCAACTTACAAGAAGCCTGGAAATGGAGGCAAAATCTCATTTTCAATTTTAACTTGTTTGTAAAAGAACAGAGGCACAGAGAAAACCTTATATATGGTGTAATCATTTTGTAGAGCAAACAGAAATATGGATTGATTCTCAACAAGTGGCGGTTACGACATTGCTTTAAAGTGGTTATCCAACAGTTCCTCATTTTTGTATCCATGTTTATTCTCCGTCCCACCAGAGTTCTGGGCAAGATATGCTCACTTGGTTAGGGTTAGGGTTGGGGTTAGGGCTGATACAGAGGTTGTTTTAGCGAACGGGTAACAAATCAACAAATTGTCTGATCAATCACAGCGCATCATGGATTCATGAT
>NC_043994.1:7113912-7161412 GCF_902150065.1 Myripristis murdjan
AGTTTGTTTGTGTAGTTGTTTCTGGATATTCCTATTGAGAAACCACAAAGTCAAAATCCAGTAGCATATTTAAATAGGAAACAATTGCATTCAGTCATACTGATTAGGCTTTGTGATAGCAAGTGAACGTGTGATAGTGAGTCTTGTCTTGTCAGTGTGGGCCACCCTGGTAGCCGGCAGGATCCCCAAGCCTTTCGATCAGAGGTTGGATGACAGCTTGAGGAGGACCCCTGAAACTCCCTGAAGGAATGAATGTCACTGGAGACTGCAGCATATCCCTTACTGCCTGAGCTAATGAGGCCCTGCAGAGACAACGGACATTTGAAAGTGAGGCAGAACACTTCAATAAAAAGTTGAATGCTGCCTGTGTGTGCCTTGAACATGCCCTGAGCCTTCTGACAGGTAAAACTTAGAAGACCCAGGTCTTCAGAGGATATCAAGAACAAGTTGGACAGAATTCCTGCACAGGTCTGCCTTGTCTCAAATGAGCCTATTGTCCATCTTCTTTTACCTATATTCCCTCGTGGCAGTTGGTTCAGATTAGCTTCTGTCTTGGGAGAACGTCCTCCTATTGTTGCATGCTGCTGTTGACTGTTTTTTTCTGCCTTGTCACTTGACTGCTAAATATGAATGATTAATAGGTGCTTGGCTGGGCCTATTTTTCATTGTCAGATTCTATCAGACAATTACAGGTGTATGCATGCTGCTGGTGCAACCTCAGTGAGAAGCACATGGATTAAGACTGCAACGTATTGTTGCTATACATTGGCTTGGCACATTTAGTGGGACAGAGTATTTCCCATCTATCAGTTCGACAGATGCCTGTCCCTCTGCTGGTTTTGGGGTTGATGTCATACAATGGTTCTCTGGTGCTGCCAAATGAGCTGCTGTCACTGAGAGCAGAGCTCATGTCCAACGCTTCAGAACATAAAAACAACATTGTCCAGTGCTTGTACAGGGAGCAGCACAGTAAGCATTAAGACACTGAGCCCCAAAATAATATGCAACGTGTTGTTTTGGAATATTAATTTCCCAGCATAGTTCTTGCTGAAATGTGCTACTGGAAATTTAAATAGATCTGAATATCTGCATATCTGATATCACAATCAGAGATTGCACCAAAAGACCTAAATACTTTTCAAATACATGATACAGAACAACAAAGTAGCTTTGACAAAAATAAATGAAACAAGGGTGTTCAATGTGATGGATTAGCAGTCTCAAAGTTGATGTTCATATGTACTGAAATGAATGGAACCCAATGGCTGCCTGGAAGGTACAAAAAATGCATTGAAACATCAAAACAAGTATGCTTTGGAACATGGTTGATAAAAAACCTCTCCTCGGCGATGCGGATGGGCAATTTTGCCAACACAAACACATTTTTTTTCATTATGCTCTTGCTCCTTAAAGCCTAATGAGTACTTCACATTGATTTTGTCTCTTATACTGTTCCTCTTCTCTGCTAAAAGCAACATTGCCCATTGTCTCCAAATATTGCTGGTGGCCCATGACCTTTACTGTCCATGACCTTGGCTGGGGGAAACCAGCGCCTCCAGCCAGGCTGATAGACGGCCAGACAAACAGAGAGCAGATAATAGGATTATTTTATGGTGGTTGTGGTTCCCTGATTTTAATTATAATGTACATGGTGTGGCTTACAGCTACATCCCTCCATGTCACAGAGAATTAAAGTTAACAGGGGATTCAAAGTTACTTTAGTGTTCAGCCGAGATGCCCTGAGCTCTCCATGGTTCAACTTTTTTTTATAGCCTTCTAACTCTCTGCAGCCTTGTTTTCACTGCAGGCCAGGGTTCATTTATTAGACCGGCTTCCATTATAGGGCCAAACAAAGCTAGCCAGGGCTAATCTAGGCAGATTTCACTGTAGGCAAACCTCCAGAGTTTATTTATTAGCTGTTTATGTGGAACTGTATGAATGTGAAGCAGGAAAGCATGCTGGAAAAACCACGTGGGGTCAGTCTGCTCTCCTTGGGTAAATATCCTCTAAAAATAAGAGGAGTTTAGATTCCATTCTTGAAATGTGTCACACAGACTTCAAGTGGTGAGATTAAAATATGGTGTTTTTCTTCTTTTTTGGCATCATAGTTTCTAGTGACTTCACTTATAGTACAATTAATCTATTTCTTATTTTGCTGGAAGCCCCCCCAAGGACCCCACTTCGAAAACCCTCTGCACATTTTTTTCATGATTCCATCTTCTTTTTTTTTTCTTATTCTCTGTAGCATTCTCCCATTGAACAGTTTTATCCTGAGTGAATGTTTAAAAGATGGCTATAAATGTCTAGGCTGAAAGGTTTAAACAGGGTTTTGAAGAGTCTAATAGACAGTTGTGTCTTAGAGCTGGTCCTATGAGATATATGACAAAAAGCACAGGCTTCATATTAACAGCAGTGTATGCATGACTTAAATATGTAACAGGTTGTTTATTGCTTGGTCTATAACTGCTCTATATGAGGGTTACAGCAGACAGCATAGAGCTCCCACAACTAAACAGATTTAGATTTTAGATTTTCATTTATTCATTATTTATTTTGAAAGCTCAATTAACCCAACCTATCCAGATTCACTTGATTAATTACAAAAACATGGGGGAAAGGTGATGATTAAGGAAAGCAAATTAGAAATAATTACCACAAAATTAGAAAAAAAAAAAAACGCACTGAAAAATTAGATTTATGATCATTAACATGGCATATTTAAACATCAGATCAGTGATGCTGGATCAGTCCATTTGCCCAAGCATTTAACCCTTTGAAACCTGAGCAACTTCACTTGATTTCTTTCAAAGACATGGGATAAAAAGTGATGAGCAAATTAGCAAGACATGACCCAAAAATAACCAAGTAATCTGTAAAGAAAACAAATTAACATAAAAAGCTATATTTAGAAATATTAAAACTATAAAAAAAGAAAAGAAATTGCCACAAATTACAAAAAGAAAAAAATAAATAAAATATATGAAAAATAAATAAAATGAACTAAAATTGAACTAGTGAATTTAATTTTATGAAATAAAATAAGAATGGTGTTCTTTTGGACCTGCATTGATCTGTTCATGATAAAATATAAGGGCCCCCAAAAAACTTTCTCATTGGCCTCTCTCTCTCTCTCTGTCTCTCTCTTCCTCCCTCTTTTTTTTGCAGTTGTCTACAGCAGCGATCAGAGTTTTGTGGAAAGGCTTATGTGGTAACAGTCAGACAGCAGCAGAGAACAGAGGGAGCAGTTTATGTAACATGACATCACAAGTGTAGCTTTCCTGTAAAGCTCGTGGCTACGCTCAAGGTCTGACTGTGTGTGTGTGTGTGTGTGTGTGTGTGTGCTATCCCTCCCTGACGTCACAGGCTGTGGAGAATCGCTGCTTCACTGACAGGAAAGGATAAGGTGGAAGATAAGTTAATTCTCCCCATATCATGCTTGACGCAGCCATTCTGGATAAAGCAGAGATGGAGATATGAGGAGTAAAACCCTATTCGCACACGACTAATATTACCTGAGGATGTGGAGTGATTTGTAATAATTACAGAGACTGTCAGTGACTTTGACCCTGAGAGAATCTGCCATGTCTGAAAAATTCCAGTGCAAATTACCTACAGTAATTTGGTCAAGGCGGACTTCCCCTGATAATACTAATCGCATGCAATTTGAGCTCTCTGTGATTTCAGCTGTAATTTGTTTAAGCTTTTAGTTTATTTGTCCTCTGGCTCCTAGGCAGAGGCAATGCTAGAATCTAGAGAAAGGCTTCATGTTTTGCTTTTGTAAACCAGGAGGTGAAAAACTGTAAAACCTTGACCTTATTCCATCTGTGAGGACACCAGTGATTTCAGACAGTTTCATCATCTTCTGGGAATACCTTTCACAAAACAGTTTAGCAGGACAGGAGACCCGTCCTGCACCCCTGGTACACGATGATTCTGAAAAACATATTGTTTGCTTTCATTGCAAAATAACTATTGTACCGACAACAACAGGAGTGGTGTACTGAGCAGTTGTCCAATGGATGTCTGATCATAGGCCCACATTCATTATTTATTGCTTTGAGTCATTTCACAGTAAGTGAATACTGTTTTAATTTCAGAGACTGAGGCTTTTTCATTTCACTCTTCTCTGAGCGTTTGATCACGGTATTTATTTTCAAGTTTAAACACTGACAGTTCATTTTTATTATTATGAAAACTTTTTTCATCTTTGTCTGTCAGATTTACCAGATGAAATCTATTTTTTATGTCCCTTGATATGTTATGGTATTGAATATTGATATTTTCTTGGGTGCTGTATCAATGTTAGAAATTCAAGTATTTTGACAATGCTGTTTAGGTACAATGAATTATTTCAGGTGGCAATCTGGTTTGATGATCGGTCTTATTGGTGAAACCCTATTTTGTGACATGGCCACCTCTTTCTCCTTGACAGAGAATGACACATTTTTGTATGGAGGTACAGAGTTCAGATTACACTATAAAAGAGGAGGGGAAGGTCAGGGAGAGCAGAGTTTGTGCTGAAAGTGATTCAGAGAGTAATAAATCTCAGCACCATTAAAAAATCACCCCAAAACTATTTATTTTGTATCCTTTACTTATCCCAAATTATCTTGAAATATCCAACGAATACCTCATGCCTCATGGAGAACAAGCTCCTTACATCAGCGAGGCCAGTGAACAGGACTCCTGGCCAATTGGCCTGAAGTGGGTGGGGCTAAGCAAAAGGAGGGGCGGAGTTTCCAAATGCATGCACATCACACCATGAAACCCAGCAGGGAGGCTGATCATAGGCCATGGAAGAAGCGGTTACCTCTTCGGGCTAATCGGCCTCAAGGGGGCATGATACTGTGCGGGACATGGGACAAACAGCTGTATTTTCCAAACACATCCATATAACACTGACCACCTGTTCATGCTGACTGGCTGAAGGAAACATGCTCTGTTACAGCCTTACAACCTTGACGGAGCTCTGATCTCTGAGTGCCTTCTTGTCTTGCAATGTTTAAGCCGGTGATGAACCAGGGGAGCCTGATCTATCAAGAGCCATTTCAGTTTTTAAAACATCTTTCCAAAATTAGTGACTTAAAATTCACCTCAATAATTTTATTAATACTTTAATATTAATAATAATTTAGTTGTTACATTAAAATGTTTTTTTTTTTTCACTCTAACCTTAATGCAATGGCTGGAGGTGCTTCTCTTTGTTGAGGCACCTGATGTCAGATGGTAGTGGTGATGATGCTATTTGCAGATGGTTTTCCAGGTTTCGAGCAGTAGATTGTCCCAGACACAGATGCAAAGTTCAGTGCATGTCTCCTCCGAGTGTTGTTAGTTGTTGCAGAAGCACAGCAAAATTGTTTTATCTCTGAGAAAATAATTGCTGTCAAGTACATTTTTGAGTGGTTTGTTTTATTTTTTTGTATTCATGAATTGCCTCGCGGGCCAGATCATACGGTGCAGATGTTCTCCACTCCTAGTTTAAGCAAAAGTACATTGATATGGCAAGTGGAGAGTCAGGACACGAATGTTTTCATATCCTTTTTGCTGCTGTTCAACATTTATTCTCCATGAAGCATGAGTTCAAAAACTTTATTCATCAGTCATTCAGGACAACTCATGATTAAGTGATACAAAATATATAGCTGTTGGGTGAGGTATTCCTTTAATCCCCTTTTATGTAACTTTTTTTTTTTCACATCTCTGCTTTATTTGTCATTCACAGAGGGGTGAGAGACAGGAAAGGCAGGGGAGCGAGAGGGGATAACATGCAGCAAAGGGCCTGAGGTCAGATTTGAACTCAGGACACTGCGATCACGACTCAGCCCAAACAAGTAGCACATGCTGTTATCCGGTGAGCCACTGGGGTGCTGAATGCCCTTTTTAATATCATATGCCCTTAACCCAAATGGGTATATTCCAACACAAAACTCAAGTAGTCACCATGCAGACAATTGCATGTAACAACCAACAGCTGAAAACAGAGTAAAACATCATTTTTCCAAACAATTCCTCTTAGTGATGTCGTAGTATCTCATCAAGTATTGTAATTAAAACAGTGACGTGTACACACTGTTCCTTGAAGAGGTGAGCATACCCTCCTCATGGTAGAGGATCACAGGTAAGTCAGTTTGAGTTTAGAAAATGAAACCCAAAATGTTAGGTAGTTTAGTATCATAGCATGCTGCTGCACAACTGATGCATTGCTGCTCTGTGGCTGAGATTAATTATTCTGACATTTCAAATCCCCCCCACCCTGCCTCTGAAGCCACTATGAGCCAGATCAAAACCACTGTCCCGATTCATCCAAGAGTAATATTTCTATGCTGGACAAAGCGTTTCCTACCGAAGGGAAATGACAATAACTATATAACTTTCCATCCTGTGGTTCTGCTGTTGGACTGGAGCCACACATCACAAACATGTTCATAAGGGCTGCTGGACTACATTGCATGAGTCATTCTGCGGACTGATAAAAATGGCATGTCCTCTCTACATTCAGTATTGATCCGGTTCAGCAATGCCCAGATTTTAAAATGCAGCCTGGAGGCAATTTTTCGTGTCTCTCTGTGATATTACAAGTGTGTTTATATACAGTATGTGGAATAAATCATAAAGTGTGTGGAAAATCATACAAAGTGTCCGCCGGGGCCAAAGTTGGCGAAAAAGTTTTAAAAATGTCGTGAATTTGATTACCTCATATATTCAAGGCCTGAGATATTCTTACAGTCTTTTAAATGCACTCTCTTCAAATCAGTTATGGGCATCTTAAACAAGTTGTGTTTTCTTTGGTTGCTGCTGTTTCAAGGGAGAAATTTCATGCTTTTTTTTTTTTTTTTTTTCATTTTCCTGTTCAATTCAGTGACAAAATTGGTCTTATATTTCACTGTGACTAGCATTAGAAAATGTGTTGAAAGGTCTGAGATGTCTGGCGTTGATGAAAGTTGCAGACACCGTGTCACATAAATGTCAGATTTAATTTCGAGCAGACTGCAGAGGCATGTAGGCACCACCCAGTATCAAAGACAAAAACAGAGCGATTACCTCTTGGTCTGCCTCCCACCCGTTTTCTCCATCCTTGTTTCTTTCAGGCTCCAAAATCCCTTGAAAAAGACTGAGACGGTTAACTGTCTGCTTTGACCAAATCTCGGCAAAGAGCTGTAAATCTTAACTGCTACATGCTGTTCTCCCTTCCTCTGCCTTCCACTGTCTCCCCTGCTGTCCTTCATCCTACTTCTGTCTCTTACTTTCTCTGAGCCTCTCTCTTCATCATTTTTTTCTTTCTGACTCTCTCCTCCAAAATCACAGTTCAGATTTTGTATTGTTAAACTTTGAGTTTCTCTTCTTCGTTTTTCTTCTTGGTGTCATTTCTATTTTTTTTTTTTTTTGTAACAAAGCTCTTTGTCACTGTTTCTCTTACCTTCTCTCCCTTTATCTCTCTCTCTCTTTCCTTACCTAATTGTGAGCCCACAGTTAAAACCGGAGCCATTTTTATCTCTCCGTGAATTATTAATCAGCTTACATTATTCAGCAAGCGTAATAAGTGCAGAATGGTGGCTAAATGAATAATGGAATGGCAATCATTTAAAAAACACATTTCTCACTCTGTCTAACTGGCAACAACTTTCACATGGCTGCAGGGGGATTCAGCCCTGCCCTCTGGAGCTGAACTGTGCCGTGCCATGCTGTGCCATGCTAACTTATGTTGTACTAGACTTTGTGATGCTGAACAGATGCCTGTCACGTAACATTTGGAGACTGTGTGCCCACGGTTTCAACTATGGTTCAACTAATATGGACTTTTAAAGGCTGACACTGTGCCATGTCTTGTTTTTTCCTCCACTTCTTCCTCTTCTTCTCATTATTATTATTATTATTATTAGCATTATTATTAAAACTATGCTAAGAATCATAATTGTGTCCATCACAATTGTATTCTTGGTGGGTGGAAAAACCCCTGAAATAAAACTCACTTACATCACTTCATTCAACATCAGGATAGTAATATACCACAACTATTACTGCTGCTACTAATTTACTCAACATAATCATCATAGACTTGTAATAAAGTCAGTCAAATTTGGTGTTTTTTTTTTTTTTTTTTTAAAGAAAGGTATCAAGAATCTGTCCAATGTCCAGGTAGTTTCCAGACTACTTCCCATTGCCGTTCTATTTATTAATTCATGTATTTATGTATCTGAATGTGTGGGCGCTGGTGGGGATATGAGGCAAATCCCTCACTGGTTTGGCCCTCGCTGTGTGGTGTTTACATGCTCACTCTCTGTTTTCGCTTTTTCCACAGTTCAGAGACATGCGAGTCTGTTGAACTTCAATCTGGGAACCCATCAGCTTTCATCTGATGACAATTTTAGCCTCTGGTGGCCAGGGCCAGGTTTTTGAGTGTTCTGGTGCAGCTGGAAACAAGGCAGAAACTGCTTCCGTTTTCATTACAAGTCAAATGTTTCTCCACAACAGACAAACATTAAAGCTTTTAGGCGTAGGTATTATCATTATTATTATCATTATTATTATTGTTATTATTATTATTATTATTATTGTTATTAATCATTATTATTATTATTATTGTTATTGTTATTGTTATTATTATTATTATTTCTTAATTTATTATTGCTGTTGTTTTTGGCATTATGTGCAAGGTTACATGAGGCTGCAGTAAAACACTCAAAGCTTCACACAAAATATAAAACACAAAATATAAAAATGCTTTACATTTAAATGTATTCTGGAGCAATATATTTGAACTGTAGGTTGAATGGCTTCACATGCAAACAGGTGTAGTGCAAATTGCTATAGCAAGTCCTCTAATGTTTTGAGAAACTTGAGCAAATCAGTTGCACAGCAGTGCATTATCAACTACTGGTAAGTAGATTTCACTCCGAGTAATGACCACTACAACAAAATGTTCTAATTTGACTGCAGTACCGGCACACACCACTGTGGCGCTATACTGTGATCAACAGTGCTTCCAGAAAAGGTCCAGATGATATTTCTGTCAATCCGTTCCGCCTCTTTTGCTCCTCATGTGGATTGTTTACCTTCATAACACCAGTCGGACCACAAACAGAAGCTACTCCGACTACAATAATAGACATTAGTTGAACTCAAGTCTCTGAACTGGCTACAGGTGTAGGTGAGCGTGTTCTTCCTACTGTGCAGGTTAGCCCTGTGATTTGCTGGCAACCTGTCCATGATGTGTCCCTGCCTCACTCCCAAAGCATGCTGGGACAGGCTCCAGTGACCTTGATTAGGAATAAATACATAAACAAAATGACAGGACAGACTGCATTTTATGATCATCTATGCAAGTAGACTGAACTCAAACAAACCCTCAGTTGTGTTGTAGCAGAGTGTCAGCTTGCAGGGAACACCGTGGGGAGTCATAACCTCTGAGGTCTCAGTTGGCAGTGTGTGACACCGACGTGATAGACATTCACTGGCTCGCACCCCAGACACTGAGTAATGATGAATAATCCTGGTCATGGCTGGGCCACTTTGGCCTCATTTTCACTGCACATAAAAAAATATGATGCCACCTTCAGATCTGGCTGCTTGGCTCACCTCCTGTTGCCATTTGAAAGGTGTAGTCGTGTATTTAGCATTGGGGAAGCTGGCACAAAGAGACAAAAAGTCACCCAAAGACAGGAGTGTTAAACCCTTTGATAGGCATATGTCATAGATGCAGCATTTTTTTTTAAAGTGCTCGATAAAGTTCTGCATCTTACTTTTGAAATGAACAGGAGGTATTTGCATGAGCAGCAATAGCCATCATAGTTGAGCAGACAAAGAAAAGAACAGCTACAGAAACTCAAACTTCATCAACATAAAATCCGAGGAAAAGTATGTTACACTGCCACCCACGCTCCTTGATTGACAGGTGATGTCTGGAAATTGCAGTGAAGAAAACCCAAGGCAATGAGAGCTTAGCATGAAACGCGGAGACTAAATAAGGCTATCTGACTGACTGCATCCTCGTTGGCACGGTAACTGTGAATCAGCTGGATGCAACTTCATGTTTAAATGATTTCCTTTTGCCAGCTCCTAAAAGCAGCTCCCTGTGAGAGTGTGCTGCCTGACAGCTACATGAGCAGAGATACATTCTGACCACACTGGATGAATGTCTCTTCCTCTTAATCCCTCTCAATATCTCTCTTTCTCTTCATCAGTCCATAGAGGCAGAGTGGGATTAATACACAATCACTAAGACTGAATTTTACACCGGCAATGTGGAACACACACATGTACCACCAAAACGCTCAGTGTCTTCTGCTGAATTGAGCCATACAAGAACAGTGACTCTTAGTAAACCACACGACTGGCTAACAAGCTGACATTTATGAGTGCAAAACTGATCAGAACTGAGGAAATTGCGAGTTCCCAGATAAAATACAGAGCTGTAATTCACCAAAAGGGATAAACATTCAGTCAGCTTCTGTTCTGTTCCACGTCCATAAAATACAAACACATACATTTGGCCTTTAAATGACCCAGAGCCCCCAAATGTCTTGTGACGGCACTGCAGACACAACATTTAAGTGATGTCGTAGTGGCCTCTAAGACATCACCTCTCTCTCTCTGTCTCTCTCTCTCTGTCTCTCTCTCTCTCTCTCTCTCTCTCTCTCTCGCTCTCTCTCTCTGTCTCTCTATCTCTCTCTCTCTCTCCCTCTCTCTTCCTCTCTCTATATCCATCTCATCATCTCTCATTATGCATGGCTGTGATAACTTGAAGCCGTAACCATTGTGTTTATGTGTGTTTAAGTACTTGTGGGCTCATCTGTGTGTGTGTGTGTGTGTGTGTGTGTGTGTGTGTGTGTGTGTGTGTGTGTGTGTGTGCACTTAAATGTATGTTGCCTGTGTCTATGTACAGTATTAGTGTAATTATGTGAGTCCTCATGCAGTCTATGTTGTGTGACTCACATGTGCGTTTGTATCTGTATGTGTGTGTGTGTGTGTGTGTGTGGGTGTGTTGTAGCCGTGTCAGTGCAGTTGTATCAGTGGGCTAAGTGTTGTCTGCCATGCCCTGGTTAACAACACTGTAGTCAAGGTTGCAGTGCGGTCGCGGGGGGGCTGGCCCACTTTAATCCACTGTCATCTCTCCCGCAGAGCCGCCAGGCTGCCCTCGGCCCAGACGACACACCTCTGCAGCCCTGAGGCCGTAGCGCCCCCTACCTCCAGCAGAAGCAGCTGCAGCTCACAATGATTATGTAAACTTAAGAAGTTTTTAACCATTTGATATCTTTGCAAAACTTGGGGGAAAAAAGGTTAATAACAAATTAGCAAGACGTGACCCAAAAATGAGCACATACTTAACACAACTTCTAAGGAATTTATAAGGAAATTTGCATGAATTAATAAATTATTAAAATAATGGTTTTTAATTACAACAAAACAATCAGGAAAAACAAACAACATCTTCAAAATGTCAAATTACCTCTTGCTGCCATCCATCTTCTTCCTTCCTCCATCCTTCCTCTCTCCTTTTCCCTCCCTCTTTCATTACCTTCTCCCCCTTGAATTGCATCTCAAATTGGTTAACCCTCCCAATTTCAGCCTCTCGCTCCCTTACTTTTACATTCCTCCATCATGCATCCTTTCATCTTTTCCATCATGCCTCCCTCAGTTTTTTAATTGTTCTGCAGCTTCCACATCTTTTCCTTCCCTCTTCTGCATCCTCCATCTTCCTCTTCCATCTTTGCATTTTTCTTTCCCTCCTGAGCACCTCTCCCACCTCCCTTTTCCTCTATCCTTCATCTCCCCCCTTCCTGCCTTTCTCTTTCCTTTGCTCTTTCATTTATTCCCCCATCTTCTCCTTTATACCTCTGCTTCCCCTTTCCCATTTTCATTGAAAACCCATTTCATTCTCTCCGACCTTCTCATTTCCTTCCCATTCCCTTTGTTTATGCCACATAAAGATACACGTCGGTGAGGACTACACACACACACACACACACACACACACATATCTACAAAGATTCAGGGTACTTCCTCACTTACAGCGGTGCACCAACTACTCATTTCCTCTCAGCCCTAAGCCCATATTTTATACAACTTTATGGTGACTTTGTGGTTCAGGTGATTCATAAATTTACAATGATGGTGGCTACTGCTCTAAAAAAAACTTGACTGTGGTGTTAATGTGTATAAGTAGCATTCTGTCACTTTGCTAAGACAAGACAGATCCAAACTGGTCCAGGAGGCCACAAGGTGCATGGACCAGATGGGATTGGAAGATCCCGTTTTCTGAGTCACATCATATCAAGTTCCTGATTCAGTCTGTCTTAGATGTCCTCCCCAACCCATCTAATGTCTTTGGGTGGGGCATGGCAGAATCACCAGCATATACCCTCTGTGCCAATGAAGAGGAACACTGGAACACATCCTCACCTGTCGCCGAAAAGCTCTGACAGACGGGCGCTATCGCTGTCGCCATGACCATGTGCACATAGAATTTAGATTTATATTAGATGTGCTATAAAAATACAATTTGATTTGATTTGACCGAGTGCTGCAATTCGACTGTTAACACACCTTTGAATGGACGCTTTCAGTCATAATCACCCCAACAGGATACAGGCTAGAGGGCCCTACTGTACCTTTAAGTTTGTCAGACGTCTGTTATCATCTTTCCTTATTGTCAGTTTGTGTTGACCAGTCAGATGGGACTGTGGAACCAGACATGAAAATTCAGTCACATTAGGAGGTAGCTGGGGTGGTAGATGGGTCAATCACACAGACCTTCATTCCAAAGACCTGAGATTGAGATTGATTGTTTGTTTTTTGCATTGTTAGCCAGTTAGCGATGTTAGTGGTCATTATGTTAACTTTCCTAAATTTAACTGTGACCATACAATGTGGTCCTGTTATCCACCCTTAAACTCTTGTGACCCTAACAACCACCCTAACAACCACCATTCAGTCCTGGACTTAAGTTACCCTAATGACCATCGTTCACTCCTGGACTCAGGTGACCCTAACAATCACCAGGTGACTCCACCAACACTAACAACATTCGTCACAACAGGGAGGAGCACTATCGAGCCAGTGGTATCAACAGCCTGGACATCGTCCCCACACAGGGTGGACACCTGGGACTCCCCAGTCTGACCAGTCTGGCAGAACTGAAGAGGCTTCTTGGATGAGACGTGAAACATCTTGAAGAATCTACAAACAAGTCCAGCGGACCTCAATTCAACTCTATGTGGATGACCATGGCCTGAATGATTGAGAATCTGCACTGACATCTTAACCATGACCTTTCCCTAACCTTAACCTTAGCTTACGAACAGTAAGGCAACAAAACAATAATGAAAGTGCTTGAATCAAACTTTTGAGTGGTTAAGAACAATTGATGAGAGGAATATATGACCTTCTGTCCCACTAGGAGGTGCAGAGGCGACCTCCTGACCCATTCTCTGTGGGGGTGATTAAGACTGATAACGTCTCTTTGATCCTATAATAGTGGAATCAGGTGTTCCAGCAGCATCATCCATTGCCAGCACCACCACTCAGCAGTTCTGTATTCTCATTACCAATTAGATTACTAGTGACTCAAGTTTTACATTACCTTCTGAAAACCCTGATCAGAAGCCAAATCACATGATTAGTTTAGCGAATTACATCATATCCAGTAAAAGTTTCATAAACATGTAAATTAAGGTTTTAATTTTTTACGAATAAAATTTTCAACAAGCTCAGGATGAATGGATCATGGCAGTCAATTTAAAATGCAGTCCTAATTGCTGTTGCCAAGTACACGCTGACTAAAAAAATAGCTTTTAGAGATACTGTGTTTATTAATTATCCTTTCTTTTTTTTCTTTTCAGCCAGCGTGCCAGGATAAGTACTTTTTGTGCCGCAGTGTACTTGTATGACTTGCATATGACCAGAGTGGTACGTGCAATAAAGCTGTGGCAGCAGTCCCACTTTATGAATAGGAAAAAATGTCGAACACCAAGGTCTCAGCCACTACGGCATTGTGAACACTGCCATTTGCTTTTATGAATAACCCCTTATAGTCTTTTCCTCCGCTCCTTTCTCTCGCTCACCCACTCTCCCTCTCTCCCCTATTCTACTCCCTCGCTTTCTTTACAAATCTCTATCCTCATCCAATCTCCCATGCCTCCCTGTTTTTGATGAACACCATTGCCAAAATGTCTAAATTGGATTTTATTCAAAGCCCCACCCCATTCTCTCTCTCTCTCTTACTCTCTCTGTCTCTATCTCTCATACTTTTCTCTCCTACTCTCCTTGATAAATGAAAGGATTTTTTTTTTCCAAATGGTGCATTTCTTTATGTCCCTCCACTTATTCATTTCGCTCCCCTGCTTCTTTGCCAGTCAGCCTGCCAAGCCTGTCACCAGGGAAAGCATTCGCAGCGTGTACTTGCAGGAAAAAAAAAAAAAAAAACTACCCTCAGATGCTTTTACACTGTTAGATATCGTCAGGTTCAGTGCTTTCCTGGGGTAATTTTGTGATGAAGCGTTGTGATTCGCTTGTACCTGTCCTTGCTGTTGCTGTTGTTGCTGTTGTTGTAGCTGTTTTCCGCCAGTCTGCCTCCTCTGCTGTTACTTCAGTCGCTGATCTCCTGTATTTCCCAGGATGGGGCTGAACTTGTTGCATTCATGTGTGCACATATAAATAGCTTGAAAGTGTGATAATTCAGCCTTGTGTTGCATGTGTAGATGAAGGGAGTAATAGCTAAGTAAGAATTTGTGGCTGCAGTACATTCTGGTCTATTCGGGCTGGTGGAGAAATTGGTATTTCTGCCTCCTCTACTAAAGCTCTCTCCCTGTTTGATTGCTGAACGTGGGTGCAAAATGGCGAGTCTAGAAAGAACCTCTTGCTCTTTGATTTTGAGTTGCTCACACCAGCGCCCGATGTTTACCACTGATGTCTGAAACATGTCTGAAACTGAAACATTTCCCACTGTTAAATTCCACAGTAGCTGCAGGAAATACCTGGATGTGGCATCAAGTGGGCGATGTTTGCTCAGGGAAACAAGAAAAATATGCCGACAACAACCGGGCGAAATGGGCTGAGATCAGCGAGGGACATCACCACCAGCTGTTTTCCAGCAGCGGTAAGTGTTTCAGGTTGGAGTTTTGCTTGAAGCATTAAGCCGCTTGACGAATCGTGTCAAACCGTGAACCATGAGGGGCTGGAAGTGAACTTGCCTGGCGTTTGGTTGGAGTGAGACTGAACAAAGTGGCTGCTAGACACATTAGAACTGAGTTTCAGTGCGCTAATATTTAAATGAACTGTCATGCAGTCACAGATGTAGAGAATGTGTTTTTATCACATCGCTGTGCCAGCAACAATCATTTTTACATTGTTCCCTTCACCTCATTTTTGCTCATCTGCTTCTTCCCCCCTCTCCTCCTCTTTGCTTTTTTCATTTTCCATCTCCTCCTTTGCCCTCTGTCCTCTTTTTTATCCCTCCTCTTCGTCTTTTCTCTTTCTCCTCTCCTCTGTTCTTCCTCTTCCCTGCATTTTCGCTCTTCATCCACCTCAACCCCTTGTCCTTCTCATCTATCTGTACTTGTCTTTTTTTTTCTCTTATCTCTTCCTGTCTTTCCACAGAAGATATTGTAGTTTCACGCCTCCCTCTGCTCCCTACAACAATTAATATTACATAATCTCTTACATGGTTAATTTTTCATCTGACACAAAGGTGGCTGCATTATTCACGAACCGTGTGAGAAGTTCTAAAACTTCAGTGTTAAACTATAAAGTTGTTAAAGGGGGAGGAGAGCGAGGAGGGGAGGAGCTCTTTTTTTTCAAATAATATCAATAATCACCATAATTAAGTGCAAGACACAAGATTAAACAAACAAACAAACAAAAACAGACAAGGCAGTAGGGGCCATTTCGCAGTTCACAGAAAATAGGCTTGAAATGGGTTCAAACTGGTGACACTAGACAACCACAGGCCATTTTTCATTCATAACTGAATTAAACCAAACAATGGTAAACTCAAGCGGTCAAGGCAGATGGCCGCCCACCCAGCGCCGGGCTCTGAGATGAGCCAAAATGTGTTGGGTCTGTGTAAAATCCCTTGATATGACTTCTGTTATGATTTGAAGCTTTACAAATAAAACTGAGCTGAATTGAACGATGGCCTGATGGCAGCTGCTTGCTTCTACACTGAGACTACAAAACATATCGACTGCCTGCTTCGTCCACACAGCAAGCTGAGACGGTGAATCAAGGTAAAGGTGTTGTTCCCTTTCCACCTGTTTACCCCATATTGATCAGAAAGGGCGAACAATAGTGGTGGAACTACTTTATGTCTGTATCACTACGCAACAGCTTCACTCAGCGCTGTTTACACACCTGGTGCGATAACCCATTGCGTGATACAGAAACAAAATAGTTCCAATAGTTGGCAAGCAAGAGTGTGGGAAAACAAATCCCTATAACAAATCCCAAATAAACTTGTTATGATCCTTTAAAGTGTTTTCTCAGATTTGTCTTGTTGCTCAAATTTGTGGAGTTTGGTGGGTCAGGTCCTTTTAGCCCAAATTGGAGAGCAGTCCTGGTAAAGCTCTCATTCTCATGGCAGGGATGAAGCTGACAGCAAACACCACCTTATAGGTAAGAACATATATCGAGGTGAACCTGTTTATGAATATAAGATCACCCCGGAGTGCTGTAGATATGTTTTAAAATCAAATAACCTGAAGTTCATCTTTCAAAAGTTCTAAAATATGAAGCACAGAGGTCTCTTAAAGTCTTGTTTATTCAACCAAGGCCTCATGATATTTGGTGTCTTTCATTTATTTTCATGATGAGTTATCAGTCATGAGACTATGTTTCATTCCAACCTGATTCCATAATTTTGCATCTATTCCTGATAATCCCATTTGCTTGAATGAAGTGCTTATCCAGACTGAAGCATGAGTTTTTTGGATTGTTTGTTTGTTTGTTCTTTACAGTAATGCTCAAAAACAGTTAGATTTTGTTTTGAAGGTGGAGGCCCACATGTCCATGTCCATGTGTGTATAGATGTAGCAGATGCTGATACAGTCTCATTACACAATATTACATATTGCAGTTGTCGGGTAAAAACTTTATGACTAAAATATAAACTTTCCAGAACTGGGAAAAAAGAGCCTTGTTTTAGGCTGGCTGCATTTTCCAGGGAGTTTTGCAAGGTTTCATGAGCCCCGAGGTTTGTCGATTTTTCTCAAGCTGTAAGGGATTGTATCCTTTCCAGTGACAAAACAGAACTTACAAGGCTTTCAGAGCACGGCGTTTACATGGGCTCGCCCTCACTCCCTCATCCCTGTGCTAATCACATTACAATCTTATTTTTAATATGCATGGAAAGGTGGCTATTGTAAGCTGGCAGGCTGTGAAGAGCAGATACAGGTATTATGTGGTGTTAGGTGTGCTGCCTCTGGTGCGCCTCTCTGCTCTGGGATCTCACCACAGGTTCAGATTAATTTCTGTTCCAGCAGATAATGGAATAAATTGACAGATTTCCACTTTTGGAGATTGCAGGGCTGTAGTGCATTGTTTGGCCTTGCATGCATGCGCGTGTAAGCCCAGTATGTTCATGCATGTGTGTGATAGAGATAGTGGGCTTGGTATGGATGTTGTTGGCGAAGTCCCCAGAAAATGGATTGCTCTGCAGCAATAATATAAAAAAAAATTGTGTGTAGCTAGGAAATTTTGGGGGATGACAGCATGATTTTGGATCAGTGACTGCAGATCAATAGAACCAAAAAGCGACAGAATGATAGATAGATGGAACGATAAAGAGAGAGGTGGATAGGAGTTGGTGTGGGTGTCTTTGGCCACACCCTTGTTGAAGTGATTTCAGTTGAAAATGAAAGCCAGAAAGCATTAGATGAGGCTTATTCGAGCATTCAGTTCGACCCGGGTCTGCTGTGTTATCACCTCCGTCCCCTCCCGTCATGTCCTGTCTTGTCCTGTTTGGGTGAGGAGAGGCAGAGGAGGAGGAGGAGGAAGAGGAGGTGTCAGAGAGGAGACAGCAGGGAGTTACAGTATCGATCGGTGTCAGGACAGAGATGGTCTAAAGACACTTCCACAGGGAGAAGCCTTCACCCGGCCTGTTCCCTTCTTCCTCTGTCTCTCTGTCGCCGTTTCATTCCAGTCAAATGAAATTCAGCACCTATTACCAAACAGCAAATATATACAGATTCAGTTTGCAGCCGTGACAGTGTGACATGAATAAGTGGTTAGTCATTCAATTATTCTGATTAACAACCAGCCACTTTGTAATTTAAATGTCTGTTCTGCTGATAAGCTTGACATAATACAGACTGAACCTTGAGCCATTTCAGCAAAGCATTTCCATTTGTTGTTCTGAACATGCAGGGTTTTTTTTTCCAAATGTCCACATGAAAAACTAGCGATTGAGTAGGGATGCACCTAACGGCTTTCTAACAAATACATTACCCTCATAATCATTTTCCAAAACTTTGACTGTAATCAATACATGCATTATTTTAGCAGTTTCAGTTTTCTTGTGAAGGATGACACTGCTTTGACTGTTTTTAACATGAAATCTTCTACTTTCCAGTAGGATAAACACAAATATCATACCGTAAGATATATGACAGATGTAGGTACACCAAAAGAATAGACAATAACAGCCACAGTGCACAAATAATGTAACCTTATCTTTAAACTGGAATTCACTCAGAGGTTGATCATTGAGAGAGACAGAAGTCCGCCACATGTTTTCACAACTATTTCTTTTGATTTGCAGAATGCAGAGAGTGGGTCTCCTAAACGTATATAGTTTTAATGAGCAGGAATTTTGGACATTTTATATTTCTTTGTAATTAAAATCCAACCAAAAAAAAAAAAAAAAACACCTCCAGTTTGAGCCACGCCTGATTTTTAACATTTCCAAATCGGAATTATTTTGCCCCAAGTCAAATTCAAATACAAATAGCGGTGCCTCCCCACACCCATAGCAGTTAGCACGGGCAGCGACAGCCATCATAGCTGAAGAGCAACACAAACTCTATTAACAGAAAATCCAAAGAAAAAGATGTCATGCACAGTCTCGCCCACGCTGTTTGATTGACAGGGGATCTTTGGAACCACACCGCCAAACATAGAGACATATGGATTAATACTACTATCAAGGAAAAAATCTGAATCTTTTATTTGCCATGAATATCCCTCATGTCTGACAATGCAACAGGTTCAGATGTGTTTTGCTGCAGGTTTCTCCCTCTCTCTCACTCACTCACACACACACACACACACAGAAGCAATCGCTATTCCCAAACATCGTGCTTGGCAGACACTGTGATGGATGTCTAACTTTAATCTCTAAAGCCACCTGGAGAAGAGGACTGATTAGAGGATTTTCTCTCTCACACACTGACATTCTCATTCTCTGTCTATCTATATCTCTCTCTGTCTCCCCCGTGATTGAATATCTTGAAATGTGACCATTTTCAGGTGGCATGGTGGCTCAAGGGCTAGTGCTGTCGCCTCACAGGTCCTGGGTTTGACTCCTGGCCAGCTGGCAAAGGTCCTTTCTGTGTGGAGTTTGCATGTTCTCCCTGAGTTTGCATCACTTTCTGTTTATTCGCACAGTCCAAAGACATGACATCTGTCCAGGGTGTTTCCCCACCTTCAAGCACTGTGATAGGCTTTTGCATCCAGAAACCCTAATTAGGCTAAGTGACTTGGAAAATGAATGAATGTGACCATTCTCACACTAGTGAATGTACAAAATGATAATCTTGGTGTGTGAGGCTGTACTCTGAGCCAAAGAGCATGGGATTTTCTCTCAGAGGAATAGGCTGAGCAGAGGAGGAGGACAAATGAAGCCCAGTGGGCCTCACAGCTCAAAGAGCAAGACAAGAAGTTGCATGTCCGACAAAAGCTCTGATAGAGACTGAGAGCAGATGACAAGCATCGGCAAAGGATGAGGAGAAATGCAGGAGAGAGCAGGGGGACTTGGAGCAAAGTGTGAAAAAGGCAGAGATAGATCTTCTTCGCCAGAGCGTCCAGGGGGAGCATCAGTGAGCAGCAGAGGCCCTGCAGGATGAGGAGGAGCTGGACAAAGAGCTCAGAGAGAGGAAAAGCACGATGGAGTCTCTGAGCACAGAGATCCAGATGATGTCCTCCTCCATCTCTGCTCTGCAGATCCAGTCCACCTCTCAGCAGGAAGGGATGCAGAAGACGCTGAGGCAGGCGGACACCAGGGCGATGGAGACCTGCCTGGAGAGTAACACGCTCTTCATCTTCAGCATCATGGAATCCATCGGGCATCTGAGGAAGCAGCAGAGGTGGTGGGCTGAGCAGAAGCTGCAGCTGGATGTGCAGATGACAGAAGAGCGTGAGGCCTGGAGGGAAGAAGAGAGGAGCTGCAGGACCGACTGAAGCAGGCTGAGCAAACCTGCAGAGAAGCAGGCAGAAATCACATCTCTCTGTCACAATGTGAAGTCTGCCGCAAAGGAGAAGGCAGAGATGACCGCTGCCATCGCCGCTCTGTCCGCCCAAAGTCTCCGAGCAGCTTCCTGCAGGACAGAAGCTGAGCAGCTGCAGAGAGCAGCTGAGAGCCCGGAGACAAGCAGCCAGACTGAAGACCACACTGCCACTGGCAAGGCACCGATCAGGATCCATCAAGTCCTTTTCCAAACACACATTCATCTCCACTGTAGTCATTTTTCAGGTCAGTAAAAACAAAGTGCAGCAGAGTTTTCTCTTTCTGTTCCAGAAGAACAAAGGTGGGAACGGCTCTGTGACATCTTCAGATGCAAGAAGAATGTTCAAGACAAGCCGAGCGAAGATGTTTAATTGTGCAAGAACCGGGCTACCTTGTATGGAGAGACATCACTGCCAGCAGCTTCACTTCAGTTTGTTGATACTGACGCAGGTAGCTGCAAACTGGAAGTACAGTGCATTGCCTTCAAAATAACAGCATCACTACTACTTGAAAACTCCCAGCCACACAAATCTAACAGCTATGTTTCCTGCCATCCAGTGGTCAAGCACATCTGCACTATTTTTACCAATTGCTTTTCTTAAAATACAGTCCGGTGTTACTCTACAGAATGAGAAAATAATACCTGTTAAACTACTGTTTTGCACTGTCCAAAGAAAAGGCTTGAATGATAATCTGTTACACACATACTCCTATTGCTCAAAAACACAAGACTGATCAAATTCAGGTTTGTTTGTTTGTTTATTTGTCTTAACACATGGGCCTATAGATGCATTATGTCTGGTAAGTGGTTGAGGCCATTGTAGTATGTATTGCATGGAAAGGACTTCTCACAACCAAATATGTCTGTTTTTTTATGTATACCTTTAGATAAGTCCACCTCTGAGGGGTAATGCAGGTGTAAGATCTGTCATTTTGGACAAAATGAGGATTATTATGCAATAATTCAAATATTTGGATCTTCTCGGTCAAAAGTCATATACATCATACTGTATCTTAGGCTTCCCCCACCTGCCAAATCCCACTTTAACCCCTGGACATGTTGGATTCCACTATCAGGTTTCTTCCTGGCCCTAGGATACTATGCAGAGGTCAAATGCTATTAGCTGGATCTACTGTTCAATTCAGGAAACAGGAAAACAACAAGAACCATGAGAAAAGACATTCATTTATGCAGTAAAGGTCTTATTCTGGGAGCTGTTCCGATGCTCGATGGACGTGAAAGAAGAGACACAAATCCAGTGTTGTAGTTTAGCAGCCCAGGGGAGCACAGAGCAACTAATGAGGAGATTTCACCACCATGTGGACTCACATAACGGCAAGGTCACTATACAACCCAACACTCTACCAAAGCTCAGTGTTGATTACGGCAGTAGAAAATCTACAGAGCTAATATTGTGTTTTGCCTGGTATTTGTGGTGTGAGTTAACCTACAGAGGACATGAAGTTTAGTTTGAAACAGCCCAATCAGCAGCGCAGAAACCCAACTGTGTCAACATTTTCATAGTTATCTCCAAGACAAAGTTTCTTCTACTCTGACTCGAGTTGCACCGAGCCGAGGTCGCAGCGCATTTGGAACATTTAGAATATTTTAGAATATCTCCCAGCTCCTCCCTCCGCTGCTCTTTACCGTACAAAGTTGAGAGAAATGACTCACTCCTTCATAACATCTACAATAAAGCTGTCATTATGGTGCAATTATTTTGGAGAAAAGTGAGTGCTGAAAAGGTATTTATTCTTTCAGCTGATGTTGCTACCACCTGCTGTCACACAGCTGGGCGGCTAGCTTCTTTCTGGCAGCTCTTTGATTGCAGAGCTGCACTGTATAGTGAATAGCAGCATAATACTGTGGAAATTATCTTGAATAATATGAAACTGAGGTGCATATGGTGGATAATTACCAGTCACTCTGCTGTGCAGCAATCATGTCCAATGGCTAGAGATGCTGATTGGTGGCCTGCTGCACACATTTAACCATTCACTATTCACTACATGCACATGGTATATGGTGTGTCTATACATGGTCAATACATGGTCATGCACATATTCCCTGCATTCATGCATTTACATACAAGCATGTGGATACCTCTTTGTACACCCGCTCTCCAAACATGCAGATACATACAACTGATGCAGCACATGCAAACAGGCCAGAAATATATACAGATACACACAAAGAGGACAGATACACAAATGCAAACATGCAACTATACATGGAAACAAACACAAATACACACTTCCTGTACAACACCTGTTCACACATATACAGAGACATAGAAAGAGTGCGTACATACACATACTGTAAATACACAAGCATGCAGGTCCAAATGTACACTTCCTATCCACTGATGCATACACACACTCAAGTCACCCACACACTGCAACACCCTCTTGTCCCTCTGATTGTTGGGCAGCAGTGGTCTGATTACCCACAGCAGTGTGGAGAAAAGAAGGCTGATTTTGATTGCGGAGAGATCCTCACACACATGCACACACACACTTACACACACACACACACACACATTCCCATGCACACAATCTACAGCAAATATAGAGGCAGATGTAGCTTGTTGGCAATAGTGTTTGCACTCATGGTGATGATGCTCTCACTATCTCCCAATACTATTGATATTATCATGATACTTGGGTATCAATGTGTATTGTATGTATAGGCTGTGTTTATCTTAAAGGTCACAATGGGTCATTTTATACAGTGATGTGAAGTCTCAAAAAATGCTCTCACTACAATGAACTGGCTGCTATGAGTCTCCGCTTTCCAGTCAAAGCCAACTGATGCAGCTCCAAGACTGTTTAGGCCCCAGTCTGCACAAACACACCATTTTACAACAGGCCACAAGAACACATGTGGACTGCAGGGTTTATGGCCCAAACTGCATGGGATCAACATAAGGTGGGCATGTCTGCAAAGGAGAGAGCTGTGGCTGCCCAGAGAACCCATTTTCATTCAGAGAGCTGGAGGTCAGAGGTCATAATAAAATAAAGAAATTGACTAATAAATCATTTTTAAAAAAAAAAAAAAAAAAAAAAGGAATTGTGATCCTTAAGTGAATCGACAGGGTTTCAAGCTTCTCCACCAGGCTGACCCAAGCAGATGTGATCACACTGATTAGAGTGTGTGCCATATACATTTACATCATGCATTATCAGGTTTCCCTTATCCAGATACAAAATCACATTTTAATATTGACTTCTCTGCTTTACCTTTCCCCCTCATGCCATCCTTTTCTCCCTCCTTCCTCTCCCCATCGTCCCATTTTCTCCTCCTCCTCCTCCTCCCCTTTCCGGTTATCATGTTCCTGGAGTAAAACCAAGGCTCCATGGGGTTTTATACAATCAACAGAAAACCTCCAGGAAAAATCTCCTTAATTTGTTTTTCTTGTCGTTTTCCCTCTGGAGCTGAGACCTTGTCAGGGAGGCAAGACAGAAAGACAGAAACAGGAAAGTCAAGCCAACATTATTCCACAGCAATGAGGCAACTCAAAGTGCTTTACATGAGGGACATAAAAATGGCAGAAATATAGGTATAATGTATAAATTTGATTTATGTTTAAAAGAACTAAATCAATAGTCAATATAAAGAAAAGAAGTAGAGATACAGTTAATGACATTCAAATCCAAAATGATACATTGGCTCTCATGATATACTGATCAATGAATGAATAAACAAACAAACAAATAAATGTTTATGAGATAAAGAGAAAGCCATAATCACATATTTTTCCCCTCACAAAATGGGCATTTATTTGAAATAGTTTGGGTCTTTTTATTTATTTATAAAATAAGTATTATCAAAAATGGTAGTCTATTGTATGTTAGTCTGTTGCTGCCACTGGTTATTTAAAAACGATGAAAAACTTTTTTTTTTTTTTTTTTTTTTTTTTTGAAAGATAGAGATAAAATTTGCCATTATCCGCTTTTTGAACAGGCACGTTTCAGACCCCGTGTTGTGCTCCGAAGGACCCGTCACAGTTCCAAGATGGCGGCGTCCATACGGGTGTGCTGTGCCCTCCGCATCACACTTGGAGGTGAATAATTTGTCTTTCTTCGGCATTATATCTGTATTAAACCCACTCAGTGCAGGCGGTCGAGCATGTTTGCCATATCTCCGTGCAGAGACGTGGTTGTTGTGTCCGGGTCCTCTGTGTTTCAGGACCCGGGACGAGGCTGTCATTGCGGTTTCCTGCAGGGCTGTCATAACCAGGCTGTCTGCGGCTCCTGAACATAATCTGAAAACTGCACAGAGATTACAGTAGATGCTCGTTGGATGCACTACTTCAAGTCTTATACTGTGACTGAGCTCACTTTAGTCTTTGCTCTTAGTTTGATGAGCGTGACTTCAGCCCCGTTGGTAAAGCCTGAGCTCGTTCCCAGAAACGCCATTTTGTGTCTGTGCTGAGTTTCACGTTGTCTTTTTAGTTGTTTTCGGCTGCTCCAGGCGCCTTGTACAAACTTAACTAATGCCTCTTATGAATCGTATGGCTCCACGCTTCATTTCGGCTACATCAGATATGCCAAGCATAACTTTATTTCAAAAGAAAGAGCCCTGAAATCACTTCTCCTAACCAGTCAATGTTTTCCATAAGGACTGCCTACTGGAAGCAGGTCTAACTAATATTTTTCAAAGGCCTCTCATGAATATGGGCTGTTTTTTCCTTTGTTTCTGTTTTTTTTTTTTTTTTTTTTTTTTTTCATCCTTCTTCCTTTGCTTGTGCTTACTTTCATATATGTTACGCAAATTATTAGCCATATCACATCTAAACTCTGTTAATAATGTGGTGGGCATACCTGCATGTCTTGTGAGTGTGTGTTCTTGATGTGTGTGTATGCTGTTATCAAAATGCTGTACTACGTTATGTATCTTTTTCTTTAGACCAAAAAAAAAAAAAAAAAAATTAGTATGACACACATGCGGCCTGGAGAACATCACTTTTCAAGCCCCTTTAGGGTTTTTAGGCAGTTCTCCCCCACATTTTCATTTTCATTTTATTTAGTATCTTTTATAAAGTTTCTTATATGTGTAAATACCCAAACCAAAGCAAACCAATGTGTTTGCCAATCCTTTATCTAAAGTAGCAGGAGGAAATTTTAGGGTGGTGCTGATTGGTTGATGGTCCCAGGTGACCAGCTCTGCTTTCCTTGAACTGACGGCACGTGTGTGTGTGTTGCTATTATGTATTATAGGTCTGTCCTGTGAGGCTGTCTCTGTATTTAATAATAATAATAATTATTATTTACATAGTAGTCTTCATACAGTGGGTGTAGCTCAAAGAGCTTTACAATAAAGTTTAGAAACGAGAATAAAATAAGAATGGGCAATTTAAAACAAGTCCAAATACTGTGTGATAAGTCCAGGCAATCAGCTGAAAAACAAACATCAGAGGCAGTGAATGACAAATGTCAATAAGTTATAAAAGTTGGAGATAAAATAGATTAAGATTTAAAAACAGTAAGATGCGTAGAAACAATAGAAGACATAAAAATAATAAAAAAATATATGAAAGAAGAATGAAAGAATACATCAAAGGGAGTGTGGCAGTTAGTTAAAAGCAATGTTGAATAAATAGGTTTTCAGGTGTGGTTTAAAAATGTTTACAGAGCCAGCATCTCTTATAGCCTTGGGTAGAGAATTCAATAATTTTGCTGCAGAGTTAAAAAAGGCTTTGCGGATGATTTTCTTATTTATGTGACAGTTTGTATTTTAAAAAACCAACAGCAGAGGATCAAGGAGTCTGTGAAGGATTATAAAACAACAAAAAATATGATGCTTGCTTGTATGCATGTTGATGTTACTTTCATACGTTTGATTTGCTTTAATAAGCGTTGCTCTTTTTCAGGCGCAGTACCAGTGCGTCCTGCAGTGGGCGCACTCCAGATGTCCCAGTTGGCAAGTCGAGCCTCGGTGGTCTCCCTCCAAAGAAACCCTGCATGTCCACTGGTTCCCACAGCAGCGTGGCAGCAAACCAGACACGGCAGCTTCTTTAACAAGTGTAAGTAGCAAAAGAGCTCATTAAAAGTGTTGCCAACCATGGACTGGAGTTACCCATTATCTTTTAAAAAGCACTGCAGTTAGTTTTAATGATCAAAATTCAGTCATACAAGAGCAGATGTAGATATAGTGCTTTTTTTTTAATACTTAATAAAAATACCTAATTGGTTTTCAAACTGCCCGTTTCCAACTAAGTTTTCGCTTTATGGCAATTACCAGCTCCTAATCTGGACGCTTTGTAAGTGTTTTTTGTAAGATCCAATAAAAACATATTGAGCTGCGGGTGAGCAGAGGCGTAGCGGTTTGTGACATCAAGGGGAAGAGATAAAATTGAATGAATTGATTTCTGCTGATATTCAATATCCTTAAAAGTGCTTCTGTGTATCATTTGTAAACATCAAGTTTTGATGAATTAAATGCAATACTTTGGTAAAATCCCTGTAAACGAATGAGGACATAGTTGAGATGACCAGTGATATGGTGTCCACTAATCTTTTTGGCCTTATTTTGGTAGAAAGGGTGTTTTGGTAATCTGAGCACCAGTACTATTTATTTGCCAATTAATCTGTTTAATTAATTTATCTATTCCTGGAAAAAATGAAATTATTTGACCATTTTCAGGCCAAAATGGTTTCAGTTGTGACATGTTGGAAATGGCTCTGAATTGAATCTTATCAAGGCTAATGTGTGCATCGTCTGCAGATGGAGAGAGCTGTGTAAAACCCTCCTATGCATGTTAGTGGGACTCATTTAGACAGCGAGAGAGACAGAGCGAGTTGAGGAGAGTGTTTTAAATGCACAGGTGCAGAGCTGTCAAAACATCCAAAGAGTATCTCTCACCCTCTCATTCCTCAGATTGTCTTAGTCTCTCGCTCTCGGTCGAACTCTGTTTCTCTGTCTTATTCAGTCTTTGTCACTCGCTCTGCTTTCCTCAGTTTGTAGGTAATTATCACAGCAGTAAGTATCTGTTGTGAGCTTGTCAACCAGTCTCACTCACAGTTTGCATCATGATGGCAGGGATACACACTCAAATACTGACACACACACACACACACACACACACACACACACACACACACACAGACCAACAGTTTTAAGTGCCGTCACAGGCAGATGCACATGGTTCGTCTGTCTTTAATAATCCTGCCTCTTTCCATTGACACTCTCTGGGATGATATGTCTAAATGAACAGTTCAGGTATTTACTCTCAGCAGAAGCTGATAAGTGTTTTTGCTCTTATTCCCTCGTTTTATTACCGGAGAGCAGGATTTTCTCTTTCAGCCTTTTTTTCTTAATCTATGGGTCATTACCCTAAATGGGCCTATATCCACACTGGGTGCAGGTCTGTGCATGATAAGAGTTTATTATATTTTAATTATAGTACCCTAGGCTATCCTGTATGTCACTTAGTGCACAGTTTTATTCCCAGGACCTCACAGAACCAAGAGAGCATATGTTTTCAGTACAGCTGGTTGTAGGGCGAATCCAGAGTGTAGTTTTAGTTTCATACTGTGTAAGGGATGTAACTAAAGTTTGCAACACAAACTTTTGCAATAATCAGTTTGAGCTGAAGTTGAAATGGTGTTTTTGGCTCTGCATTGTTTGAACAGTGGAGACCTTAAGCTTGCTGAGCCAAGTTTAATGCTACTCTGCTGAAGTAGTGGATGACACAGTGGACTCGGGCACTGTGTGGCAGCAGGTCGGCTTTTCCTGTGTGGGAAGAAAGCAGCAACAGGGCAACAGGCCAGCAAGACACTGTTAGTGAGCCCTGCCTTCCAGAGGCCTGTGCCATGAAGCAAGACTACGATTTAAACCAGGCGTATTTCTGTGGGTCAAGGTTATTTTCAAGAAATGTTGCTCTCCAAAGCAGGTTTAAAGAGGCTCAAGTTGTGACCATGAAGACGTGTTCCTCAAGACAAGCCTTGTCCTGGTCAGCCTAGTTTTCAGGCTGAGCTTTTACCCGTGTTACAGTCCTCCAACCTGACTGAAACATGGGCTTTTCTCCAAGGTTCCTCACGCAGCTCCACTTCAGTGTGTCACAGTTAGATGAGGGCTGCACCAGGACTGATACTGGTATCTCTACTGGTGCCAATCCAGATGTAATTCATAACAGACTGACGTTGTTGCTCCATGTACCAACCTGCAATAGACGTGCACACACAATGCAACTTGTAGTATTTCTATAATATGTCTGTAGTTAATCTGCCACTACTGTCTCCACAACAGTCTGTTAGCCTGGCTGTAGCTGGTGAACACAGAGCTTTCTTCTTCAGCAGTGCCTTCCCAGATACTTTATGCTGATTAAGGTGTAGCGCCACAGTGGCGTGTGCTGGTACTGCAGTCAAAAAAGGAAAACTCTATTGTAGTGGGCATTAATATGAATTAAGTCTGCTTACTAGTAGCTGCAAATGCAGTGCATGTGATCTGTTCAGGTTTTTCAAAACATTAAAGGAGTTGCCATAGCATGTGCACTCCTACACATGTTTGCATATGAAGCCGACCTCACCTATAGCTCAAATGTATAGCTTGGGAATACATTCAAAAGTCCATTTTTATATATGTTTGTTTTTGTGATAAGAGAATTTGTGTGGTTTACTACAGTCTCCTGTAATGTTGTACATAATATAATATCCATCCTGATTGAGCACAGTCATATTATCATTCTTGCTTGGCCTCCAGCATTGCTGTTTGTGGCTTTCTGGAGTTTTCTCAACTTCCTTGGGTTCTCACCAATACACCCAGTGAGGTTGAAGTCAGTGGAATGAATGGTTGTGGAGAAAATCAAAGGACAGACATGCAGATTCCTCCCATTTTAGTTCAGTTTAGGGGCAAGTGACCACATAAAAATATTTTAGAGCATTTCAGCTGAAATAGATGGTGAGGAGAGATGAAAGGATAGAAATGGCACATAGACCACACTGAATTGACTTTGTGTGCTGTCATTAATTATTCATCATCCTATATGGTTAATGTCTGCTGCTGTGTGGCTGTGAATCGTCACATCACAGCTCTCTCTTCCAGCCTGTCTCTCTTTCATAATAAATTGCTTTGCTCTGTGTCTGACTTATCAAGTCTCGTGTTTAAAGTCAGTCAACTTAACTGGTTCAATCCAGGCGTAAATTAGCCTGATGAAATGAGATGGAAGTTGGCTTTGTGAAACTGATTGATCCCAGACTGATTTTTCTCAGTTAATTTAAGTCAGGCTTTCCATGTTAAACACCAGTTTCTCTCAGCCTCCTTCATGCAGCGGCCCCAGCTACACACTGCATCATACTCACAGCATCACCATGGGAAACAGTGCCCGTTCAGGACTAAATGCTGCAATTAAATAAAGTAGAACTTTTCTGGAGTGTTGGGTTGTTTAGTTACCTGGACGTTCTTTGAGTCCACATGGTGGTGAAATCTCCTCATCAGTTGCTCTGCACTCTCCTGGACTGCTAATCCACGATACTGTAAATGCTCTCTATGTCTTCATTCATTTCCATAGTAGAACAGCCCCCAAAATAACACTTGTAGCACATAAACCAATGCAAACAAAGCAGACTATATCAATAAAAATCAAACGCATCATTTGTTGTGTAATTACAATTAATTGTGAAAGCACTGTCTGGTCATTTTTTCCTGGTGCAAGGTTACTGTGTCGATCCCTGAAGATGCTACTTTCTACTTCAGATTGGAAAATTACAAGAAAACAGGTTTTTACTTCCTCAAAAAATGGGTACTGGGACTTTTTTTAAATATTTTTTTTTTGGTATACTGTACTTTGTTTGTATTTGTTTATGTGCTAAAAGGGTTATTTTGGCACCTGTTTTAGTTCCACTAAACCCAGTATTGTAGATTAGTAGCCCAGCGGAGCACAGAGCAACTAATGAGGATATTTCAGCAGCATGTGGACTAACACTCTACCAAAGCTCAATTTTGCTTTAAATCTGGTTTCTTGGATTTTAACGTCAGAGCTGTTGTGCTGCTTACCCAGTGATAAATTCACCTGATTTTATGGTTGTTGTGTGTATATATTTATATGTGTGTTTACATTTGGGGTTACATGATGCAGTAATAAATCCCTCTCTCACGGCTACAGGTTCATGGCTGTCACTCAGCTGATAAACAGTCCAGCCTCTCTCCTGCTCCTTCAGCAGCAGCTAAAACATCCACAACCCGCTCCTACAGTCAAATCAACTGTAATAACAGTAACAGTATGGGGAAATGCATTCTCGCATTCAGTATAGCACATCTTCGGGTCAGGTGGACTTTAACACTAGAATAACAAAATTGGGGGAAAATGTGTTTGACCCTGTGGGAAAAGGGAGGTAATATTTTCTGGAAATTGAACTGCTGAAGGAATGATTCAGCTCTGTGAGTGTGTTTATCTGTGTATGGGTATAATCCAGAGGAGAGATGCCGAGCATGTACGCCAGGCCTCCCACCGGGGAGTTGGTTTCTGGGAAATCATGGAGCGAAGGGAGGGGAACTCAGGGAATCCGATAAATTCTCTTACAATAAATGAACATCAGAATTTATTTATTATTTATTTTTTTAACTCACTTTAAAACTTTAAAATCAATACCCAGTACAAATGTATCTGTTAGGAGTAGTCTGTTCTCCGTTGAGCGCTGGATGGAATCTGCAAAGTTACTTTTTCTTCTTCACAATGAGGTTAGTTTGAATGTCACTGGTCCTCAGCTTTTAACTTATGATACATATTTTCTGTGCCAGTGTTCTGGAGATGGTCTCATTTGTAATTTTACTTTCGTCTCAAAAGTGGGTGTGGTAATGATTTATCGATGCCATACTGAGTACGTTTACATGCACACCATATTCCGGTTCGGCTCAATATTCCGGTTAAGGTAACTGCGCCGCGGCAACTGGAATATTCCGTTTACATGTGACTTGGCATGCCCCCGTGTTTCGGCGTATTCCACTCTCTGACGTAACGCGACACTCAGCCGCGGGGGGCAGCAGCACGCGTATAGGCGTCTGGTCTGCCGGAAAAACAGACGAAGAAGTCTTCTTCCTCGTCTTATTCTACTTTTTCTTCTTCTTCTGTCGCTATTTCTATGTTTTCCCTCATCGATATCCTCCGTGATATTTAAGTCTTTCATTAGCTGAAGCCAGACTGCAGTCTCCTGGCTCTTGCTGCTGTTCGCCATGCCGTTTTCCCCGCTTGCAGGTAACCATAGCAACGAAGACGCCACAGAAGTCCTTGTGAGTCGAGCATGCGCAGTCGTGACTGAATATTCCGGTTCGGGGAGTTTTCCGACTAAGGTGGTTACATGCCCCAATATTCCGGTTGGAACAGGAATATTCCAGGGGGCTTATTCGGAATTCTCTCCAACCGGAATATGACCTTAATCGGGTTCGGTGCGTGTTTACATGACACGTGCGCAACCGGAATATTGCTAATATTCCGGTTAATACAGGAATAAGGTCTGCATGTAAACGTGCTCAATGTCACACAGTCCACCTTTAACTGCCGAGGCTAAAATCCTGAGAAAAGGTTACACATGATTAATTGTGGAGCCATGGGTGTGAATCAGCATCGCTGGGGACTTTGTGAGAATAGAATCAGGCTCCCGACCTCATTTTGACTTCATAAATCCTCTTTTTGTGTTGCTTTGGGTACTTTGGTGTCTTTTGTTTGCAGTGACAGCTTAGTACTATTTGCCAGTGAATTCTCTATTTATTTTTTGCTGGGCGCCATTGTGTGTTTCAGTGGAGGGTTGCCAGATCTCTCCCAAATCTCCATTTTCCCTCTGTTTGGTTTTCAGCCTCGTCTTACAGTGGCACTAATCTCTGTTTCTTCCTTGTTTTGTGTGTGTGTGTGTGTGTGTGTGTGTGTGTGTGTGTGCGCAGTGACGGCTGAAGAGCTATGGAAAGGTGTGTTGGCAGAGACCGGGGCTGGGGCCAGGAAAGGCCGAGGGAAGAGGGCCAAGCGCAAACTGAAGAGAGACCTGAACCGAGGACAGACCATCGGAGAGGGTGAGACACCACCTGCCTCTCTCTCTGTTTTTTTTTTTTCTTTTTCTTTTTTTTTGTTTAATTGTTTTGTTTTAACCCAGTGGAAGCTGACTGAGCAGTATGTTTGCTTTCAGCGGCATCCTGTTTCCCATTCACTCAGATCCATGCATTCTCCTTAGATTTAATTACATTTTGTGAAAATGTGTTAATTGTAGTTTTAATTTGTAGACGTTTTATTTACACTTATATTTTTACTTGTATTTTTAATGTTAATGTTGGATAACAAATATATTTGTAGGTAAGATGCAGCTGTGTAGGTGGACTGGGCCATTACAGCAGCAAATAATAATGAAAATAGGATGCACCAAAAAAAAAAAAAAAAAAAAAAAAAAAAAAAAGAATAGAATAGAAGAACAGCAGAGAAGGAGATGTTTCAGTGTCATGTCAATATGAATATGGTTAGTGATTGCAGCAATTAGAGGGTGATCAAAATAGCAGCAGCACTAGATGGAGAAATAATTGAGACCAAGAAAAAAAAGGAATAGAGAATTTATAAAGAATAAAATACATGCAGTACAGAATATGCCCACATCCTCCAAAGGGTTCCTTAGCCATTTTCCCCTCAGAGATCAAAAGTATTTCTGATTCTGATATATAAAATATTATTATATGTGCAATATAATGTATATGAAGTGAGAGGAAATATGGAGGAGGAACAACAAAATCCAGGATATAGATAGGGTGTAGGACTATGACATGAGTCATGCTGCCTTTATTTTGTCAGTGTTGTTTCGTGGCTTTCTGAGCCTCTTTTTTGGCCTGGCCTTTGAAAGCTCCTGAAGTGGGCAGTGGTGTACATTAGTGTCATTATGTGCTATTCCACAGTGTCATTTGTCAATACGTGTCTGTACCCGCATCACCAAGAAACTGCCCCACATTTGGCGCGTGCATTTGGCAGGGATTCTGATCTCGATGCCGTTTCAAACCTTTGAAGCATCAAACAGCTTTTTTGGTTGTTGCTTTTTCGTTCCCTTCCTCTCAACTCCGTCCCGAAAAATGCGAAAACGTCTCCTTCCTTGCTCCGAAGTTATGCGCTGTCTGTTTCTAACTAACGGCAATAAGCAGATGACGGACATGACACAGACGCCTGCTAGAATATTCAGTAGTTAATGTTGATTAATTCATTACACAGCTCTATTAGGGAGCGGCATCACTCTTCATTCTCTCCGCCTCTCTCTTGTGCTCTCTTTATCTTAGTTTCCATGGGCCCTCTCTTTCTTTTTGGGAGGTTGTTTTTATTCACTTTTGTGTGAAAGGGAAGTATCAGTCTTCATTCTGTCCATCACCGCGTCGCTCTTGTTCTCCGTCTCCCTGTTTCCTTCATTCACTTAACCCGACCATCTCTAATTCATCTCTGTCTCTTTCACCTTCTGTCTGTCTTTGTGTTGGAGTGCATCAGACACTTAGACGCTGGAGAAGGCTTAAATTATCCAAACCTCAAGCCTTAAAATAGTATCTTAATACAGTCGCTATGCCCAGTTTTTTGTGACAGGCTGATTTTGACAGCCAGAGATGCAAAGATGCACCAAAATGTATCTCGGTACAAAATAAAAAATACCCCCCAAATAAATGCTCGCTTGGTGCTTGAAAATGTCTCCATCTCATTGCAGCTGTTCATTCTGTGTGTTTCTTTTTTTTTTTTTTTTTTCCAGTCTCACTGTTGCCTCTCAGCTCTTATTTTCAAGGATTAGAGGTCATGACTTGGAAGTAAAGTCTATAATAAACTCTCCGTCTGTGTCTCTTTCTCAGGTCGTGGTGGTTTTCTGTGGCCTGGCCTCAACGCTCCGGTGTTTAAGGGGGGAACGCTGCAGAACATAAGCCGCAGAGGGGAGGCCGAGCAGCAGGAGGTGCAGGCTGAACTAGGTACACTCACACACACCAGTACGCTTGTGTATACCAACACTGAGACACATGCAGCATACACGACTTTTTGTTAGTCTGGCAAAAAACTAGGCAAGTATTCTGATGTTTCTGGCAGATTTATGTGGTAAAACTTGTATGACGATACTATAATTAGTACTATAACATCAGTGAGTAATGAAACTCATGAATCAAATCATACTGTAAACATAAACATTTTTATTGTTTGCCACTGAGTAGAATTTGGATGGAAATCAGTTTAATTGTTTTGCAGCACAAATTGAGAATGCTTCATGGCACAAAACAGGAAGATGACTTTGTACTTATACCAGTATATTATACTTTTATATTTATACAAGTATATTTACCCTAGTTTCATACAGGAAGAGTTTTGGGGCTCTTTAAAGGAATGCTCAAAAATTTGGGGCAAAAAACCCTTTTCTCGACTTACCCAGACAAGATGTTTGGTACCATTTTCACCTCTGTATGTCCAATAGTTCAGTTCCTGTTAGTAGCATTAGTGATGTTAGCTTAGCATAAAGACTTGGAGTCTATAGCAGTCATTAGCCTGGCTCCGTCAACATGGAAAAATAAACCTTACAGCAACTCCAAAGCTTTCTTATTTACACAGTGTGTCATGTGTACTTGAAATACATGTTTTGGATTTAAAAAAAAAAAAAAAAAAAAAGAGTCTTTTCAGGAGAAGTGAGATGGTAGGAATTGTACCTGCTGAACACATGTGTCCTTCCGCCTAGCAAAGCAATCAACGCACCGCTGTATTTGCATCGGAACTAGACGGAAGGATACACATGTTGAGCACTTATGGTTCCAGCCATCTAAAATGACTCTCATTCTCATGGGAAAAAAAATCCAAAATGTGTATTTAAAACAAACAAGACATTGTGCAAAAGTGTGGTTATCCAAACGCAAACCCTGCCTACTACACCGTCTTTGCTGTTGTCTGAACATCATTTCAAATATCATAAATATCACATTTCGACATGAACTGTGTGGCGTTTGTCTCTGAATGTGTGTGTGTCGTTTGTCCTGCAGTGCGCCAGAGAGACGAATGGGAGAGGAAGAAGAAGATGAAGGTGAAGAGGGAGAGAGGCTGGACGGGACACTCCTGGGGAGGCATCAGCCTGGGACCCCCCGACCCCGGACCCAACGGAGGTAGCTCACACACACACAAACACATCCCTGATCCTGGACTGAATGGCGCACAAACACCGTTTGTTAATGTGTGTGTGCCTGTGGATGTGTGTTTGCGCACCTGACAGAGAAGGTGTAAGTGGATAAGAGAGACAGTGTGTGTTGTTTGTGTGTGTAAGGCTAAGTGTTGCCTGGAGCAGCAGTGAGATCCGATGGAGAGAGTCTAGATGATGACACAGCAAGGCACAAAGGGAACACACACACACACACACACACACACACACACACACACACACAGGGAGAATGGCATGGAGGCATGGGGAGAGAAAAAATGTTTGTAGTGGAGGAAACAGAGAGGAAGAGATGGAGCAGTCGAGGAATTATGAGGTGTATCAGCCACCATCAAGTGTGTGTGTGAGTGTGTGTGAGTGTGTGTGTGAGTGATAGGCCAGTATGGTGGCCCATTAGATGAAACGACTGATGGAGAGGGGGACTGGACTGAAGAGTCAAGTGGGACGCTCTCCTAATATAGAAAGTCATCTCTGTCTAATTTCAGTAGTTCCCTCTCGGCGGATGACTTCACCCAGCATGATCATCTTAACACACACACACTCTCTTTCTCCTTCCCACACACTCTTCTGTTTCCCTGTTTTTCCCTTTATCATTTTTCCTCTTTTCCTCCTCGGTTCTTTTTCTTTACCGTACAATGCCTCGTTCTGTGTCTTTCAACACTTTCTGTCTCTGCCCTCTTTGTTTCATTCCTGGTTCTTGTGTCTTTGTTTGAGTCTCTTTTCTCCCTCTTTCTCTTATTCAGTTTTTTCCTCAACATTTTTCCCCTTTTCTTGCTCCCAGTTCTCTCCTTCTTCCCTCAGTTCATCAGTCCACCCCTCTCTCATCCTCTTTTCTCTTGTCATGCTGCCCTCCACGCTTCCCTTCCCTCCTTTCTCTCCTACTTTTTTCACTCGCCTCAATACCTCTGCCATTTGTCTCCTTTCCTTTCTGTTTCTTCTCCTCCTCTTGCCTCCTCTCTTCTCCCCTTCTCTGTCCCACGTCCATCCTTCTCTGCTCCTAGTTTTGAGTTGTTTCAGTACAAACGAATCTCCCTGAGCTTTTAACAAGCTCACAGATAAAATGCTGACAGCAAGAAGTAACAGTCTTTTATTTAAAAAACAAACCAAAAAAAATGTAGTATTGTGAATTTTGAATTTTAGTTTGTTTACTTTTTTTGTTTTCTTTCTCTGTCGTCATGTAGCCGTGCTCTCGCTCTCTTTTCCGTGCACGCTTTTGTTTGCTGGTTCTCCCTCTGTGTTTTCTCTCTTTATCTTGTCCCATACGTTCCCCTCCACACTCTCTCGCCTCTGTCTCTCTCCCTCTCTTTCTTTCTCTCTCTCCCTCTCACACGCACTCACACACGCATGCACAAGGCTGTTGCATGTGAGTTGTAGCAAGGTTGGCTGATCAAGTTTAGTTTCTGACAGATGGTAGACTAATGTCCCATTTGAGGTGTGTGTGTGTGTGTGTGTGTATGTAAGTGTGTGAGCAGGCTACCATGAAATCTTGCAGAGGTCACCGACAATGAGATGTGTTGACTCTTCTGGAATTTGTTCCGCTTTTGGCCGACAGGAGTGAAGTTTAATCTGGTTAGAGTGTGAATTTGTGTGTGCATCTGTCTGCATCCACATGGGCTTGTCTTTTTTTTCCCCTAACTGCTTTTTTCCCTCTCCTCTCTCTCTCTTTTTTCTCTCTCTCTTTTCCTTCCTGTCTGTCTTTCCACAGAAACCTATGAGGACTTTGACTCCCGTGTGATTGAGGTGAGTGCTTCATTGTCACCCCGCAGAACAAACCACATGGCTGTCTGTGTGAGTCCCTTCAGCCGGTCCTTCAGGCTCTTGAAAACAGCCCGTCTTGCTTTAAGCCCGGGATACACGAAGCCAACTTCAAAGAACAAGCGCTGCTGGTCAGATGGCCTCGCACGGCCTCATGTTTGCCGCTAAAAGATGTCTAGAAACACCACCCAGCCTCCAGCTGATGGCCGACATGCAGCACGTGGAAGGCTGCGTTCAGACAGCGTCGGGCTTTGCGGCAGAAACTCATGGAGTCTAATTCATTTTGAAAGGGGGGGTAGTGCGTTCTGGCCACACAGAGGGCTGTGCAGGAAAATGCAGCGGCATCCGGCAAGACAAGGCTTGGCCACAAGAAGAACATTTGTTTTTTTTTGTTTTTCCAGTCAAACATGTTTACCATGTAGCATTGTGGTAGGGAGGGGATAAAGCTCAAAACCTGACATCTCACAATGAGGCCGTGTAGTGACACACACACACACCAAAAAATGCACAGTGGCTGATCCTGTCTTGAATGCAGCCTAAACCTGAAAGCTCTGGCTCATGGAGCGCAGTGAGGCTATGAGTGGCGTAAAAATGATGCCAGTTAGCATGATTTTCACGCCACACTGAATTTGTTTGGTTTCATTACAGGAAGCAGGAATATGTCTGATGAGACATTGCAGCTGGCTCCGGCGTTGTCAGCCTGAATCGTTTTTGTTTGTAGAAGATTTGTTGACCACAGCTAGCTCTTTCTGGTTAGCAGGCTTGCTTGCTAGTTAGCACAGTAGACCTTTCTCACAGCAGCCATTTTGGCATGAACTAGCGGTTAAACACAGGTGTTACTAATGACATGAGTTAAGGCTCTGTTCCAGTTAGGTTTACCAGCTCCAGGGTCCTGGGGCCGGATTCTCTAAAGGTTCTTACCATTAAATTTCCTCTTAAGTTCCACTTTTTTCTTATATTTAAATAAAATTGAAATTGAAAATTGAAATTGAAATATATTTGGGTTTAAGAAGAATCTTAAGATATTTCTGAATTCACAAACAAAATATCTTAAGAACCCAAACAAAAGATCTTAAGAATGCTCGCAACTTTATTTGTATGTTTTTTTCTTAAGTATAAATGGGATTCTTGAAATAAATTATCTTACTATTTTTCTTGAATAGTATCGTAACTTTAAGACAGGTAAAGGTCGTCTTAATTAACCACATGCTGTGTGAAGGTAAGCTATTTTTCAAACATCTTTGATTAATTTAGAGCCAAATTTGATTATATAACATAGATTAACGTAGTAATACCTTAATAATTTTACATTGTATAAGTTAACCTAGAGATAATCATTATCTAAACTGTAATTCAGCCTAATATCTAAGCCAGTATTTAGACACATATAAGCTATTGTTTCTGAGTCTATATGAGGACATTTTGTTTAGCCACCAATCACCACTCGTTAGCTAGCACTGTTGCAACTAATGTAGCACTAATGCAACTAGCTAGCTACAGTAACGTTAGTTAGCTAACGGTTAGCTAACGGTAACTTTTCGAACTGGTAATTTAGTTGCCAGTCGTTCATGCTTGTGCTCGCGAGGCTGTTTGTTTACATAAAGGTAGATAGTTGCGAAGTTCGTAAGTGGAAAAAATCAAGAAGTTCGCAAGATAATGTGTAGTTCTTAAGAAAATAACGGGGAATAGCACTTGAGAACATTCTTATGAACTTCAGATTTTTTCCTCTTACACAGCGTCTTAAGATTATTAGTAAGAACTTTTTAGAGAATCCGGCCCCTGCTGCTGGTCATGCTGCCTCACTGGAAAGACTGCACTTTATTAAAACAAAACCGTCATTAATGTCATCACTACCACCTGTGTTTACCTGCTGTTCATGTCAAAATAGCTGCTGTGAAAAAGGTCTTTTATATGGATCTCCATTTCTCTTCTTATGCCTCGATTAGTTTAGGCCAAACAGCCAATCAGAAAGCTCTTTCTCACCAGCAGCCTGACTCAAGGCTGACCCATCTCTGATTCAACATGCAGTGGCCAGTAAGCCACTGATGAGGCCTGACCAGAGCCATCGGTGCACCTTGTCAAGGACTGTCAGGTTTATCTGCTGGGGAGAGAGAGAGGCAGTTTTATCTGATGCTGAGTCGTGGGAGTTTTCAGAAGTCTGTGATGGGAGATTTCAGCTACTGACATGTGATGGCATACCCACAGAGGAAACCAGGTTCCCCAGCAAGTAAAAATACTGGGGTTCTGATTTGTTTTTCTTAATACAAGAAAGCACAATTTTTGTTATGTTTGGGGCATTTATTAAACAGGACACATGAAACACAGCGGCTTCATGGAAAATCAATTCAAACACTAACAAAAACTAACTTCATTTTGCACAGTCAGTCAGTAAAATGTAAACTGTTTCATTTAGAATGCCAATTGACTTACACAACCCAGCACATTCTCACACATCCTCACACTTAATTACCTCACATCACATTACAGTTGTAATCGCATTATTACAAATGAAATTATCAATTTGTTTGGCGTTCTCTGTGCACAATCTATTAATCTCACCTTTCAATAGTCATCCTGTAAACACTCTGCTCATTAATTATTCACAGATTAGAAGAAACAGTAAAAGCAGTATTAATAGTGAACAAGTGTCCAGGGAAGACCAGGGACGTGCGTAACAGTGCATAGTGTGGTTTTACAGCCACTCTCCACTATAGTCATGAAATATAACAATGAAAAAGCTGTAGTGGGAGTGGTGGAAAAATTCAATCTGTCATGAAAACATCGATAGTACCTTGTAAAGCAAGGATAGCTGCATGTGAGCACTAAATTTAATTTCATTTTAAGCTGTGGTGTGGGAGATCAGATAGTGTTTAATTTTGTCCAGACCAGGGTTGTATTCCTGGCAGCTTTTGAACAAGAGCCTGGAAAACAGCTTTGTTTTCAAGGCAGACATCTCACCGTGCTATTGGACGCTGATTTGATTTTACTGATATCTCCGTTGTAAGTGTGCTATTGTCAACCAGAGACTTCATTTACTGAGTTGTCTTCAGAGAGCACCATAATTCAATTCAATTTTGCCATTACATTTACTTCACACAAGAAGTGCATGTCTTTCAATCATGAGCTCCTGGTGAATATCTTATTTTCAAACACGAGGCTTTGTGTTATTTATGGTCAATGGAAATTTTTGAAAAAAGCTATTCTGAAGCCCGGCACCTCATCTAAATCCCACCAAAATTTGCATCAGTGCTCTTAAAGTGTCTATAGGAAATAGAGCCATATGAATGAGTTCATTTCCAGAACACATCATCTGTCGTTTTTGGAAAAAAGAATCTGCTGTTCATCATTCAGCGTTTCTACAGCATGACACATCCAGCCTCTGAAAGTATTTCTAGTTAACCAAATACACAAGTTTGCTTGCTTGCTTGCTTCTTTTGTGAAGAACTATAACTCATTTTCGGGCAATCAATCCTTTTGCCAGAGAGGGTATTTTTTTTTAAATGGTAGAAATCTCATTTTGGAACAAAACAGTTCATATTTTGGAATGTGAACGCTGGAAAAAAGCCAGACACCTCGCCTCCTAAAAAGTCTGTTAAAAGGCAGACACTGTATCAAATTCTCATTATTGATAACCTTTGTCCAAAACCCATTTCTTTGAAAAATCAAACAGTGACTCACTAAAGTACTGCAGTTCGCTTCCGAAATGTGGGTGAACCTTTAAATGTCCTTTTTAAGACTTGATCTGAACTGAAAAGCTGTTTTATATGTATTAACAAAAAAAAAGCAAGATGCTCATTTAAACCCAGACATCTCTGGATTTTGCATCTTTAGGACTGTTAATATTGTAATACCTGGTACAGTGGTGCAGAAATTTGCCATACGTGGGTTGCAGTGGCCCTGATTCTCCAAATAAAATTGGCATTCATTCTCTCCATAGACATTCATAGTCTCAGTGTGAAGGGTTTAAGCCCTCAGCCGAACCAGCTGGCTAAGGCTGGGATCAGACAGCATGTGTTTCAGCAAAACGTGAGGCACACGACACTGCCTTTTTTTGGTGCTTGAGGCAGTTATTGAAGTGCTGGAGGTGACCTTCTTTCATAGGTAATCCCACTCCACCACTGTCTGTCACTTGTCAGGCAGCATTTTAGCTTATTTTGTCAGAAACTGATCTCTTATTTGCCAAAAGCACGGATAGGCACGGGGCATTTGCTTTGGCCCTGTTGCAGAAAAAGAGCAGCAAAACACCAAATAAGAAGATCCGTCTGGGTCCATGGAACTCTCCAGAAGAGAAATGAACAAGGGTCATATCACCAACTCATCCAAGAGCTTTGTCTTGATGATAGATGGCTCCAGAAATATTTCAGGTTGAGCAAAGATCAGTTTGATTAACTTTTATCTATAGCTTGGCTCAGGATCTATAAGATACAGGCCAAATAAAGGAAAGCATCTCAGCAGCTGAGCTCTGAGCTTCTGCCTGAAGTAGGCAACAATGTTGCTGTCTTAGTGAGAGGTTATTAACTCTTACTTTGTGAGGTCTTAGGCTAGAGACAGGAAACATAATTGGAAATTTAAAAAGAGGAAAGCAGCTGCAGTTTAGAAGTTTTCAGCCTTGTGATGTTAAGAAGAAAATATCTTGCCATCTTTGTTGATGGTGACAGCTGTTGCAATGCCTTGGACCTCTTGTTTTTATCACGATAGTCACAGTTTCTTAAATCATATAACTCAGGGTGGGCAGACACTGCTACGGACAACTTTGCCTCCATTTTCATTATTAACAACCATTGGCAGCAGAACCCAGCAGAAGAACTAACCACCTCTCTTTTCATCTGATTGTCCAGCAGACAATGACAGGCCAGTGATGTCGGGTGAGTGCAGCAAAGTAGTAAAGTAGGATGATTTTCAGCTCTGTGCACATAAATGTGAGGCCTCTGCTGCACAAATGAAGCTTGCAAAACGCTCCAGTCGTGCTGGAGCATTTTGCAATTGGAAGAAGTCGCCTCCAGCGGCTAAAAGCATGTTTGGTCTGATCCCAGCCAAAGAGTTGATTCTTTATCATAATGTTTTGGTGGGGGGTGTTAAAATTAAGGGCACAAGAATTTATAGTTATGTTTGTTAAGAGAATAACTGTTGATCCCAAACTGCATCACAAATGACATATTAGATTATCGTTCAAATTATGAATAAATTAATTAATAATAGATAAAAGTGGTACATTTGGCTACCAATCACACAGGACAGGATTTTTTCAACCACAAAGATAAAATCAGATGAACTGATGCCTTCTAGAGGGACATGCACAGTCATTTCACAGTCTGATAATGTATGGTAAGTTGAGCCGACCCCGTTAAAATGTTCAGCTGAATAATCCAATTCCCCACAGTCAGCACTAGCAGATTGTTCGGCCCGTAGAAAGGAAGGAAAGAAGTCTGATAGCGGAGGAAGTGATGTCGATATGTTAGGGAAATGGCTTCTCTTGTAATATTGGATTATTGAATAGGAGCGATAGGGCTATTTAAGTGATATAGCAAATGGTGCTGCAAAGATAGGAAGATAATTTAGGTTATGTGCACGGAAGAGAACAAGAGTGTGAGCTTGTGTGAGTGTGTGTTAGTGTTCAGGCATTTTATGTGTCTGCGTACATCAGGGAGATTGTGTGAGCAAAATGCTGCATTTGTATGTGTTTTTTTTTTTTTAGCTTGTGTGTTTTTTCTTTGTGTACGGTGGAGAAATTGATTTTGTGTGAACAAGAGAACGTCTCAGGATTGTAGGTGTCACATTTATAAAATCGTTTTTTTGGCAAGTATTATGTCCCCTGCTACGCAGCTCCCTGGAGACAGAAAAGGAAAGGAAGCCACATTTTGAAGCGGGTTACTGCCGCTTCTCCAAGCCAGTCAGGATCAAAGGAGACTGAACTCCTGGTGAACTCTTTAAGAGAATTAAAATAAAGTAGCAGTGAAATGTGAATTGGGGGCTTGAGTGATGAGTGCAGCCTGACTTACTTGTGATTGTGGTGAAGTAACTAAGGGTTCCTGTGCTCAGTAAGTGAAAGTTATGACAAGAATGATTGATTAGGAAATCGCTAACGAGCACAACCTTAGAAAAGAAGCCGCAGAAAAGAGAGACAGGCTGTCAAACAGACATTATAGTGACTATATGGACAGACTGGAACATGTATACCAGGGCACAAAATACAGGTTTTATTTGTTTGTTTGTAAAAAAAAAAAAAAAAGAAAATAGAAAAAGAAATATTTTATTGACTTCTGCTGGCAAACAGTAAGAATTTAAACAATACTGATGGCACATAACTGGCCAAAATGATGGATGGATGGATGGATGGATGGATGGATGGATGGATGGATAGATAGATAGATAGATAGATAGATGGATAGATGGATAGATGGATAGATGATGGATAGATGGATAGATGGATAGATAGATGGATAGATAGATAGATAGCTGTACTTTATTGATCCCAAACTGGGAAATTCTTACATTACAGCAGCAATGGAAACATAAAATCAAATTAAATTAAATAGAATAAATGCACAGATATATACAATAAAGACTATATACAGTAAAAAATATAAACATCTAACAATATGGAATGTACAGATGGTAAATAGGAGATATACATAAAGTCACATTGCCACCATGGAGACTGAAGAGTTTGCAAGCTGATTAGAGCTGAGATCTAAACCAAGTATCTAAAGAAGGGACAACATTTCCCACGCAAAAGTTACAATTCAATTCAAATTCATTTCTTCTTTAATATGAATGTTTCTGTAATGTCTGACCCTCATCAGATCCACAACCGAGGATGCACTCAAGGTCTTCATGTTCAAGTAATTTATCCACCGCAGCTCAGAGCCTCACCATCTAAAACCTGTTGGAATAAATCCTAATCTGACCCCTGAAATTGTTTAGCCACAATAGTATATTTCTTAAATGTCATATATCAGGTCAGGGATCTGAAGGTTTTCACATAAATCTACATCATCATCATCATCATAATAACGTTTATTTACACTCCACTTATTAAAAACTTGTGCTTTACAACAAAGTGGAATAGAAATAAAACAAAAGAAGTGCAGTTAGAATACTGGATGATTTATTGTATTTCATTCAGAGTACTTCAAATTTCCTTTAACAATGTACTTTGACATAATAATAACTTACAGATGTGTAATACATCATAAGTTACTGATGGCACATTTAAATTAGGCTTAAGTGAGTGGTATCATTTTGTCTGTTTCCTTGATTTAAAAAAAAAAAAAAAAAAAAAAAAAAAACATCAGACTTTGTAGACAGAAATGATGAAGGCCACGTGGTTATTAGTAAACAGAGCAGGCAAGTGAGATCCGATAACAAGTCGTCACTGCCGCCACACAAGCTGCATGTTAATCCCTGGTAGGAACAGGGCCACTGTTTGGTTCAAGGTGTGATAGTGCTCCAGTGACATGAAGTTCATCGTTTATCTGCAATGGAGTGATAAAAACATTTAAAACATCAGAGTAGACGGCTGTCATTTTGAACTGATATTTCTTTCTTTATTTAAATCCTCGGAGTACGCATTGAGAGAGAACCCTCATTTGCACTGGTGTGAAAATGAGTGTTTCATGCTAAAAATAGAAATCAACCTACAGTGAAGAATCCATTATAGAAGAAGCACAGAGACCAATTTGTCTGGTAGCCTCAATAGACCAGAATGCAATGCAGCAGCACCACATTTTGGGTTTTGAATAAACAACAGCTCACAGCTGCTCTCGCTGTAACAGAATAACTCTGGCTCTGCTTCTGCTGTTGCTGCTCCAAGATCAGGTCTGATCTCTGCAAGTAGTCAAAGTGCACTTTGGGAAATGTAGGAAATAAACTAGATCACCTAGAAGCAGACAAGGCAGGCTTGGGGAAAGTCGGTACAACCCAAAAGTGAAAGAAGAAATCACATTAGGCCATCGGGGTGCAGAGAGCAGGGATTTTGGGGTTGAGTGCCTTGAGTGAAGAGCAGACTCCTTTTCATTGAGTTCCCTTGGTTTTCCCAGCCAGTCCACTAAATTAAAGCAGAAAAGCCACTTCCCTGACCTTCTGTACCCTTCAGCGCACTGCCGTCCCCTCACCAAGAAAAATAATATTGAAATATACACACAGTGCTGGGCAGCCGAGGTCAATGAGAAGCAGGGGAACCAAGACTCTTGGGAAATGTGTGTGTGTGTGTGTGTGTGTGTGTGTGTGTGTGTGTGTGTGTGTGTGTGTGTGTGTAAAGAGAAGCCATATGAACAGACATAGTTCATTTAGATTCTCCCTCTGTCGTGCTGTACTTTACAGTAATTCAATTAGCACTAATGGACCTTTCCAAACTAACCAGGGCAATGCCACACACACACACACACACACACACACACACACACACACACACACAGTATACAGTACACAGTTTCATGCAGGTAGGCAGAGATGTGCGCACACACACTGATATAGATTCGTGGACACACTGGTATTATGAAACACACATACACACACATTACTAGTGAATTATTACATGAGCACGATGGCCCATAATGTCTTGAGGCATTAAGAATCTCATTGCATTTGTCGTGTGTGTGTGTATGAGAGAGGTTAGTTCTGTTCATTTTTTGTCTCTTTTTCTTAATCATTTTCTATTTGTGTTTTTATTTTTTTTTTCAACTTTCAACACACACACACACACACACACACACACACACACACATAGTGTCCCATTGATAGTCTTCCCCAGTCCTCCTGTCTGCATAAATAAGAGGGGTGTCACAGACATTAGGCTCCCCCCTGGAAACTGATGGACGCTTTTATGGTGCCATCCTCCTCTATAAATATATCCTCTGTATATATATGTGTGTGTGTGTGTGTGTGTGTGTGTGTGTGTGTGTGTGTGTGTGCACGCGCACTATAAATTCAACCCTAATGAAATGAAAAAGGCTTACCGGAATAAAAGGCTTGTCTCCCAAGGACGATGACGCTGGCATGCCATTAGTGAACGGTTCCAGGAGGACTGGGAAGACGGGGTGGGGTGGGTGAGGGGGGTGGGGTAAATTTGGGAAGCAGGCAGGTGAGAGAGGGAACAAAGTGAGAGGGAAGTCGAGAGAGGAGGCCGACGGTGGAAGGCAGAGCAAGACGATACACAACTTCATGAGGCAATATTTGGAAATGCGAATAAGAGAAATGAGAATAATCATTTCCAGTAAATCAATCACAGTGTGTCAGTTTGACTTTATTTGTCAGTACCAAAATACTTCCGGCGAAAAATATTGTCATACATAACAAGATTTTACGTGTTTATATCAACAGCTATGGAGAAAAATGCTTTTTTACCATTAGGTGTCAGTATTTGGTTACTCTTGTTTTACTCATGTTTGGTTACACAAAAGAACAATATCTGAGGTATGGGAAATATTCTGCAATATTCTTTTGGCAGTATTGCAAACAGTATTTTCTAGTCCCTTGTATCAATAACTACACTTCATTTTCATGTGTTATATAGGGATGGGAAGCAGCAGGGACTCTTGGATGCGAATTAAGTATTGTGATCTGGTTTTAAGATATTGTGCAATTTGGATTTTTTAATGGGAAACTGTGGAAAGAGCTTAATCAATTTACTTTGAGGTTTTAACATTTCCTGCAGACCTAAAAACATAAAGCAACAAGCAGAGCAGTCTGAGGCTGATATGGACTAAACGAGCTGCTCATACAGCAGCGCTCATGCAGTGTGTCCAGGGTCATCCTGCATGAGCAACACGCAGCCAGGTCTATGGAAACAAGCCCAGGACATGCCACCTGGCTATCCAAAAAAAAAAAAAAAAAAAAACAGAAGCCCAAAACACACAACCTTTCTGTAACTTGTAATTTTACAGTTTTCTTTTTAACCAATAATTGTCTAATTTAAATTTAATTTAATTGCCTAATAATTGCCTTTGACTGCTCATCTTAGTTAATGTACTGTATGTCCTTTTCCTCCTTGTCTCATCATCAGCTCTGTTTCTATGTAACACACAAATCTCTCTCTCACACTCACATATATACACACACACACACACACACACACACATACAGGCAGCAAACCCAAATAAGCAACTACACTTTAAAAACAAGCACAAAGAAATGCATCCCGCGATCCTACCAATATTTATAAGGGACTTTATGGAAAAACAAGCC
>NC_043994.1:7166412-7168912 GCF_902150065.1 Myripristis murdjan
AAAAGGTACAAAATGATACTGGCTGCATGCTGCTGAACAACACAGTCTTTGGCAGACCCTAAGCCATGCAGGAAGCCGAGCAGGAGTAGGTAGCAGCCAGGCCGCCACAGAATGCCAAAATACACCAGATGCCTGACAGGAAGTATATCTTCAGCCATTATTTCTGCATTGCCAGTTCTCCAGTGGACCCCCCATGATGGCATCAGCCATTGAGAGAGATTTGTGACTGCAGAACTTTAATAACCGTGATACAGCAGTAACTCTCTTTTGGTAATTGCTTTTAGACAACATTTTATAAATGTTTCATTTTTTACACAAAGAGGTCTTTCTTGAATAGCCGTGTACAGTTACTCATAAAAGGAGCGAGTGGCTGCAGTGGTGGAGGAGTGTGTTTGTGGAGGGGTCAGTCTTGGCTGGCTGAAGGCCTGATTGTGAATCAGTCTTGCATCCTGCCAACAGTTTTGGGACATTGGGTTTCAAAGCAAATTGTCTCTTCACTTTTTTTTTATTATAGTAAATTTATTAGGTATGATATTTTAATTGGTTAAGGTTGACTTACCATTAGCTGTCATGTTATGAAACAACTAAATAGTGCGCTACCCACAAGCTTTAGCGAATTCCCACCAATCTGAGTGGTTGTGTTGATATGTTGAACAGGGAGGGAAAAGGAATTGATGACATCATTTACAATGCTTTATGGGGTGAGGAGTTTATTCCTTTAAAAAAAGAGAGAGTACATGGTCCAGGAACCTTGACTTTTTCCCCTGAATCTGTTTTTTATAAGGTAGTGGCTTGACTCAGAGCAAATTGGTTTGGTTAGCAAATTAGAAACATACTTAAACAACCAGGGTACTAAAACCAGGAGCGAGCACATCCCAGCTCTATATATCACTCGATTTCTTACAACTCCCTCCAGATGGCCACCAGGAACTTTGGAGAAAACTTTCTGACCTGTTGTTCAAAAAGGAAAGAGAAAGTGCCAGTGTTTACAATGTAACAGATGATCTGAGCAGAGCGAATAAAGCCCATTTCAGACAAAGAAGCCAGAAAAAGGTGTTAGTGGAAATGTAGCATTGCTGCTTCCAGTCCCCGTTCACATTGCCTTTAGCCAGCCATCAGTTTCCCCTCTCACACACAGTCACTATGGCTTTTGTTGCTTAGCAACACAAGACACATATAAGCGTTTGTTTACACTGATTAGCTGATAGAGACTGTTATAGATGTTTTGTTAATGCTCAAGTAACTGTCATATGCATGAAAAAGCAGTGCCATTCCAATGCATTGAAAAGCTTGTGCCCTGGCTAATCATGACGTAAAAACCCAGCTGTTAATAACAAATGTGAATACACAAATGTACACTGAGCAATGTATGGACACAGTGGGATCTAAATTCATACACACTGCATGCAGTCCATGATTACACATTAGAAACACTGAAAAAAAAACAGCATGAAACTGAAATATGTGTAATTAATAAGCTTAATTTTAAACATAATTTAAAAAATAAATTTATGCAGAACAGAAAAAAGATACACCATAGTACACACCACACTTCAACCTTGACCTCATGGTCCTCACAATGCAGTGAACAGGTCTGGGACTAGGACTGGGTCTAGGACTCCAGCAGTGAAGGCACACCTGGTGAAGGTAATCTGATATCTATGGTGGTAACGGGGTATGAGAATTACCTTTTCCTGGTTTTAAAGGCTGTATTACAGTAAAGGGATGCAGTTTTTATACATTTACTAGACTGTTGCAGCTGTTCGGTCATTTGACTCGACCTGCTTGGCTATCATATCCACATTATTGATTGTTTATCAGTAATCTAATCATGTGAATATTTTGTAAAAGCACCAGTAGTTTTTACAATATCATCACAATATCAGTGTCAAGGTATTCAGTCAAAATGATCGTCCATGTTGCCCAGCCCTGCTTTGAACTGGCTTCATGACTCAGCTGGAAGTCGGCTTGCTGCTGCTCTGACCCGGTCACACAGCTCAGAGCTGCCAACAAACCGCCTTTAATCACCTATGAAAGGGGCTCACGTTAAATATAAACAGGTCGCAGTAATGCCCTTCAAGTTACAAGACACAAGTTTGCCGTTAATGGGAAGCAGTGAAGTGGACACACCTCATCCAATCACAGTGACACATCAGAGATAAGCTTGTATATTAAGTGGTGGAAAGCTAGTCAAATTAAAGCAAAGCATTTCAGAAAAGTGGTAACTTCATTGGAACCACCTGTGTGATCCTGCTGTAAGCCCCGCCCACCTGGTGCTCCAGGAGGTTAAACGCCCCCTCCAGTGACCTCAGTCATTTTCCAATTGGGGATAAAAGCCGTGTCCCCGTTTGGAAAAAGCTGCTTTTTGGAGTCAGTGGCTAAGGTTAGGATTAGGTATGTAGTCTGTGTAACGTCCCTGAAAGTGACATAGGTAAACGTCTGTGTGTGTCTGTGTGTGTGTCTGTGTGTCTGTAGCAAAACTTCTACAGTTATTTAAAAC
>NC_043994.1:7171412-7173912 GCF_902150065.1 Myripristis murdjan
CCCTTCAGATGAATTGCTTTCCATACATAGCCTGTGTAATATTGATCGGTTATACAGTAAATATGTAATCAATGAACCTTCATCTCATCCATCATGTCAGGGAGGGGCCACACTGATCGGCTCACATCTGAGCTTTAATAAATCAGTCTGTCTCAGCTATGACAGCGCATGACGTTCAATATCCATATAATAATATAAATTGAGAACATACACTCAAAACACACACACACACACACACACACTGTGTTCTGCCCATGACACACTGACATGTACACAAATGCTCACACTCTGTGGCCAGGCAGGACTTTGACGTGTTAGGCGGCGGTGGCGTTGATGTTTGGTTTGTTGCTTCTTGCTCTGCAGGTGAAGAGTGTGTTCAACATGACAGCCAAGGAGGGCAGGAAGAGGTCCATCAGCTGCCTCGTCGCCGTGGGAAACGGCAACGGAGCCGCAGGTTCGATTCTGCCTGGCACCGAACATAGAGCACCAGTGTGGGAAATGTGCCACAGTAGAGAAATTATTTGAGCAACATCAACTGTAACAGTAACAGTAACTGTAACAGTTATGCTCCAGTCTAGAAAATGAAAATTTTGTTAACATTTACAGAAGAATTGATCACTTATTATGATTACTTGGAGTTATTAAACAATGGGAGAGTGGCAAAGTGGCTGACATTTTCAAGGCTGTTAAAGGTTATTGGATGACATAGAAAATGACTTCTGTAAGAATGGAACAGGACCCAAAATGATTTTAACGAGTTGTTGAAAAGTTTTGAAAGTCCAACTTCACAAAAGTGTCGGCTCCTATAAATATGAATAAGCAGACACATTTTTACATGTTTCAGCCTCTTTAATGAACAGGATGGATTCAGCTAAACAGTGTTATATCTGATGGCACAGGAAAGGGTAACACTTTACAATAAGAGTACAACCATTAACATTTGTTAATGCCATAATAAACATTAAGTAACAGGTAAGAAACATTAAGTAACAGTTAACTAACCATTAACTAATGTGGCTAAGAATCGTGTACTAATGCTGTTCATGCTAAGGTATTAATTTATATGTTATTTAAGGGTTATTGTAGATATTATTAACATTAGTAAATGCCATAATAATCATTAACTAACAGTTAATTAACAATTACGGCATTAACTAACGTTAACTAACGTTAATTGTTGTACTCTTATTGTAAAGTGTTACCCAGGAAAGTTTTGCTAACCCACTTACACTGCTGCTCAGCCTAACGTGGCCTGACTGTGTGCATCCCCGTGCAGTGTGTTAACCCTGATGATGAAAAGTGTCTCTGTGTGTCCGGCAGGCTTTGCGCTGGGGAAGGCAGCAGACAGAACCACGGCTCTGAGGAAGGTAGGAGAGCAAACTCCTTTCAATTAGAGCTGCAGCCAAACTGAAAATGACTTCTTTTACTAGATGTTGTTATGAGTATTCCTTCTTTTAGTCTTAATGATATGAAGAACCAAATTATTTTACTACTTTTTGCCCCATATTTTTGAATTTGACATACTTATTTATTTATTTTTTAGATATTTCATATTTTTTGGTGATGTCTTTACCATAGAATTCAGCCATAAACATTGCAAAAATATTCAAAAAAGTTTTCAGGACATCCTCAAAATGTATTTTGTCATCATGGGACACTGAGGCTCTCCAGTGAAATGTAGTATAGCGATAAGTAGAACCATAAATGAATAAATCACGAGTCCTCTGAGCTGCAGCAGTCACTCTGGACAAGAAAGGAAACTTCCTGGACAATTATAATGTGACAGTGACCTGACTTCACTTTGATATCGTAGTGTAACCACTGCTCTGCATCATGGGATTTTTAAGAGGGTAAATAGACTAAACTAGGAAGCCGGCCAGCAGAGAGATGTCTAAAGTAAACTGCTGGCTACCACGTTGCATGTTGGACTCTAAAAAACTCAACGCACTCTTCAGCAGCTGATCAAAAACAACTGAAACTCTGGACCATTTTAATTCAAAACACACAAGTAGCCTACATGCAGTTTAATTTTGAAGGTGGCATCAACCACAAGACAATATTTCCATTGACAAATTAATGGCCCAGCTTAAAATATATATACATATATATATAGATAGATAGATACATACATATACATATACATATACATATATATAATTACAACTACTGACGAGAATAGTTATCTGAGGAGAGTGCTGTTTTGTTTTGGTTTTTTTTTTTTTAGTGCCCGCTATTTTTTCTTCCGGAGCCTCCCAGCAGGGGCTGCTGCATTTAAACTTCTAATAATGATAATAATATAATAATTGATTTATTTGGCAGTATGATCAAACAGAAACTTGAGCAATTCATGTGTCGCACACACAGGCTAAAAACACAACGCCCAACCTGACTGCCTGTTTGTCACAAAAATTGATCTGCCCAGAAACAATAACTACACATTCATAACTGCAGCTACACCACTGATGTTATTACTATATTGATGTCTCCACGACACCACCTA